>NC_092713.1:8914210-8996710 GCF_047496885.1 Scyliorhinus torazame
CAGTACGTTATTTATATATATTGTGTGTACTCAGTACGTTATTTATATATATTGTGTGTACTCAGTACGTTATTTATATATATTGTGTGTACTCAGTACTCTTATTTATATATATTGTGTGTACTCAGTACGTTATTTATATATATTGTGTGTACTCAGTACTGTTATTTATATATATTGTGTGTACTCAGTACTGTTATTTATATATATTGTGTGTACTCAGTACGTTATTTATATATATTGTGTGTACTCAGTACTGTTATTTATATATATTGTGTGTACTCAGTACTGTTATTTATATATATTGTGCGTACTCAGTACGTTATTTATATATATTGTGTGTACTCAGTACTGTTATTTATATATATTGTGTGTACTCAGTACTGTTATTTATATATATTGTGTGTACTCAGTACGTTATTTATATATATTGTGTGTACTCAGTACGTTATTTATATATATTGTGTGTACTCAGTACGTTATTTATATATATTGTGTGTACTCAGTACGTTATTTATATATATTGTGTGTACTCAGTACTGTTATTTATATATATTGTGTGTACTCAGTACTGTTATTTATATATATTGTGTGTACTCAGTACTGTTATTTATATATATTGTGTGTACTCAGTACGTTATTTATATATATTGTGTGTACTCAGTACGTTATTTATATATATTGTGTGTACTCAGTACTGTTATTTATATATATTGTGTGTACTCAGTACTGTTATTTATATATATTGTGTGTACTCAGTACGTTATTTATATATATTGTGTGTACTCAGTACGTTATTTATATGGATATTGTGTGTACTCAGTACTGTTATTCTATATATATTGTGTGTACTCAGTACTGTTATTTATATATATTGTGTGTACTCAGTACGTTATTTATATATATTGTGTGTACTCAGTACGTTATTTTATATATATTGTGTGTACTCAGTACTGTTATTTATATATATTGTGTGTACTCAGTACTGTTATTATATATATGGTGTGTACTCAGTACGTTATTTATATATATTGTGTGTACTCAGTACGTTATTTATATATATTGTGTGTACTCAGTACTGTTATTTATATATATTGTGTGTACTCAGTACTGTTATTTATATATATTGTGTGTACTCAGTACGTTATTTATATATATTGAGTGTACTCAGTACGTTATTTATATATATTGTGTGTACTCAGTACTGTTATTTATATATATTGTGTGTACTCAGTACTGTTATTTATATATATTGTGTGTACTCAGTACTGTTATTTATATATATTGTGTGTACTCAGTACTGTTATTTATATATATTGTGTGTACTCAGTACGTTATTTATATATATTGTGTGTACTCAGTACTGTTATTTATATATATTGTGTGTACTCAGTACTGTTATTTATATATATTGTGTGTACTCAGTACGTTATTTATATATATTGTGTGTACTCAGCACTGTTATTTATATATATTGTGTGTACTCAGTACGTTATTTATATATATTGTGTGTACTCAGTACTGTTATTTATATATATTGTGTGTACTCAGTACTGTTATTTATATATATTGTGTGTACTCAGTACGTTATTTATATATATTGTGTGTACTCAGTACTGTTATTTATATATATTGTGTGTACTCAGTACTGTTATTTATATATATTGTGTGTACTCAGTACGTTATTTATATATATTGTGTGTACTCAGTACTGTTATTTATATATATTGTGTGTACTCAGTACTGTTATTTATATATATTGTGTGTACTCAGTACGTTATTTATATATATTGTGTGTACTCAGTACTGTTATTTATATATATTGTGTGTACTCAGTACTGTTATTTATATATTGTGTGTACTCAGTACGTTATTTATATATATTGTGTGTACTCAGTACGTTATTTATATATATTGTGTGTACTCAGTACGTTATTTATATAGATTGTCTGTACTCAGTACGTTATTTATATATATTGTGTGTACTCAGTACGTTATTTATATTTATTGTGTGTACTCAGTACGTTATTTATATATATTGTGTGTAGTCAGTACGTTATTTATATAGATTGTCTGTACTCAGTACTGTTATTTATATATATTGTGTGTACTCAGTACTGTTATTTATATATATTGTGTGTACTCAGTACTGTTATTTATATATATTGTGTGTACTCAGTACGTTATTTATATATATTGTGTGTAGTCAGTACGTTATTTATATAGATTGTGTGTACTCAGTACGTTATTTATATAGATTGTCTGTACTCAGTACGTTATTTATATATATTGTGTGTACTCAGTACGTTATTTATATAGATTGTGTGTACTCAGTACGTTATTTATATAGATTGTCTGTACTCAGTATGTTATTTATATATATTGTGTGTACTCAGTACGTTATTTATATATATTGTCTGTACTCAGTACTGTTATTTATATATATTGTGTGTACTCAGTACGTTATTTATATATATTGTGTGTACTCAGTACGTTATTTATATATATTGTGTGTACTCAGTACGTTATTTATATATATTGTGTGTACTCAGTACTGTTATTTATATATATTGTGTGTACTCAGTACTGTTATTTATATATATTGTGTGTACTCAGTACGTTATTTATATATATTGTGTGTACTCAGTACGTTATTTATATATATTGTGTGTACTCAGTACGTTATTTATATATATTGTGTGTACTCAGTACTGTTATTTATATATTTGTGTGTACTCAGTACGTTATTTATATATATTGTGTGTACTCAGTACGTTATTTATATATATTGTGTGTACTCAGTACATTATTTATATATATTGTGTGTACTCAGTACGTTATTTATATATATTGTGTGTACTCAGTACTGTTATTTATATATATTGTGTGTACTCAGTACGTTATTTATATATATTGTGTGTACTCAGTACTGTTATTTATATATATTGTGTGTACTCAGTACTGTTATTTATATATATTGTGTGTACTCAGTACTGTTATTTATATATATTGTGTGTACTCAGTACTGTTATTTATATATATTGTGTGTACTCAGTACGTTATTTTATATATATTGTGTGTACTCAGTATGTTATTTATATATATTGTGTGTACTCAGTACATTATTTATATAGATTGTGTGTACTCAGTACGTTATTTATATATATTGTGTGTACTCAGTACGTTATTTATATATATTGTGTGTACTCAGTACGTTATTTATATATATTGTGTGTACTCAGTACTGTTATTTATATATATTGTGTGTACTCAGTACGTTATTTATATAGATTGTGTGTACTCAGTACGTTAGTTATATATATTGTATGTACTCAGTACGTTATTTATATAGATTGTGTGAACTCAGTACGTTATTTATATATATTGTGTGTACTCAGTACGTTATTTATATATATTGTGTGTACTCAGTACGTTATTTATATATATTGTGTGTACTCAGTACGTTATTTATATATATTGTGTGTACTCAGTACGTTATTTATATAGATTGTGTGTACTCAGTACGTTATTTATATATATTGTGTGTACTCAGTACGTTATTTATATATATTGTGTGTACTCAGTACGTTATTTATATATATTGTGTGTACTCAGTACGTTATTTATATATATTGTGTGTACTCAGTACGTTATTTATATAGATTGTGTGTACTCAGTACTGTTATTTATATATATTCTGTGTACTCAGTACTGTTATTTATATATATTGTGTGTACTCAGTACGTTATTTATATAGATTGTGTGTACTCAGTACGTTATTTATATAGATTGTGTGTACTCATACGTTATTTATATAGATTGTGTGTACTCCGTACTGTTATTTATATAGATTCTGTGTACTCAGTACTATTATTTATATATATATTGTGTGTACTCAGTACGTTATTTATATATATTGTGTGTACTCCGTATGTTATTTATATATATTGTGTGTACTCAGTACTGTTATTTATATATATTGTGTGTACTCAGTACGTTATTTATATATATATTGTGTGTACTCAGTACGTTATTTATATAGATTGTGTGTACTCAGTACTGTTATGTATATATATTCTGTGTACTCAGTACGTTATTATTTATATATATTGTGTGTACTCAGTACGTTATTTATATATATTGTGTTTACTCAGTACGTTATTTATATATATTGTGTGTACTCAGTACGTTATTTATATATATTGTGTTTACTCAGTACGTTATTTATATATATTGTGTGTACTCAGTACGTTATTTATATATATTCTGTGTACTCAGTAGGTTATTATTTATATATATTGTGTGTACTCAGTACGTTATTTATATATATTGTGTTTACTCAGTACGTTATTTATATATATTGTGTGTACTCAGTACGTTATTTATATATATTGAGTTTACTCAGTACGTTAATTATATATATTGTGTGTACTCAGTACGTTATTTATATATATTGTGTGTACTCAGTACTGTTATTTATATATATTGTGTGTACTCAGTACTGTTATTTATATATATTGTGTGTACTCAGTACGTTATTTATATATATTGTGTGTACTCAGTACTGTTATTTATATATATTGTGTGTACTCAGTACTGTTATTTATATATATTGTGTGTACTCAGTACGTTATTTATATATATTGTGTTTACTCAGTACGTTATTTATATATATTGTGTGTACTCAGTACGTTATTTATATATATTGTGTTTACTCAGTACGTTATTTATATATATTGTGTGTACTCAGTACGTTATTTATATATATTGTGTGTACTCAGTACGTTATTTATATATATTGTGTTTACTCAGTACGTTATTTATATATATTGTGTTTACTCAGTACGTTATTTATATAGATTGTTTGTACTCAGTACGTTATTTATATATATTGTGTGTACTCAGTACTGTTATTTATATAGATTGTGTGTACTCAGTACGTTATTTATATATATTGTGTGTGCTCAGTACGTTATTTATATATATTGTGTGTACTCAGTACGTTATGTATATATATTGTGTGTACTCAGTACTGTTATTTATATATATTGTGTGTACTCAGTACGTTATTTATATATATTGTGTGTACTCAGTACATTATTTATATATATTGTGTGTACTCAGTACTGTTATTTATATATATTGTGTGTACTCAGTACGTTATTTATATATATTGTGTGTACTCAGTACGTTATTTATATATATTGTGTGTACTCAGTACGTTATTTATATATATTGTGTGTACTCAGTACGTTATTTATATATATTGTGTGTACTCAGTACGTTATTTATATATATTGTGTGTACTCAGTACATTATTTATATATATTGTGTGTACTCAGTTCTGTTATTTATATATATTGTGTGTACTCAGTACTGTTATTTATCTATATTGTGGGTACTCAGTACGTTATTTATATATATTGTGTGTACTCAGTACTGTTATTTATATATATTGTGTGTACTCAGTACTGTTATTTATATATATTGTGTGTACTCAGTACGTTATTTATATAGATTGTGTGTACTCAGTACGTTATTTATATATATTGTGTGTACTCAGTACGTTATTTATATAGATTGTGTGTACTCAGTTCTGTTATTTATATATATTGTGTGTACTCAGTACGTTATTTATATATATTGTGTGTACTCAGTACTGTTATTTATATATATTGTGTGTACTCAGTACTGTTATTTATATATATTGTGTGTACTCAGTACGTTATTTATATATATTGTGTGTACTCAGTACGTTATTTATATAGATTGTGTGTACTCAGTACGTTATTTATATATATTGTGTGTACTCAGTACGTTATTTATATAGATTGTGTGTACTCAGTACGTTATTTCTTCATATTGTGTGTACTCAGTACTGTTATTTATATATATTTTGTTTACTCAGTACGTTATTTATATATATTGTGTGTACTCAGTACGTTATTTATATAGATTGTGTGTACTCCGTACGTTATTTATATAGATTGTGTGTACTCAGTACTGTTATTTATATATATTGTGTGTACTCAGTACGTTATTTATATAGATTGTGTGTACTCAGTATGTTATTTATATAGATTGTGTGTACTCAGTACATTATTTATATATATTGTGTGTACTCAGTACGTTATTTCTTTATATTGTGTGTACTCAGTACTGTTATTTATATATATTGTGTTTACTCAGTACGTTATTTATATATATTGTGTGTACTCAGTACGTTATTTATATATATTGTGTTTACTCAGTACGTTATTTATATATATTGTGTGTACTGAGTACGTTATTTATATAGATTGTGTGTACTCAGTACGTTATTTATATATATTGTGTGTACTCAGTACGTTATTTATATATATTGTGTGTACTCAGTACGTTATTTATATAGATTGTGTGTACTCAGTACGTTATTTATATATATTGTGTGTACTCAGTACGTTATTTATATAGATTGTGTGTACTCAGTACGTTATTTATATATATTGTGTGTACTCAGTACGTTATTTATATATATTGTGTGTACTCAGTACGTTATTTATATATATTGTGTGTACTCAGTACGTTATTTATATATATTGTGTGTACTCAGTATGTTATTTATATATATTGTGTGGACTCAGTACGTTATTTATATATATTGTGTGTACTCAGTACATTATTTATATATATTGTGTGTACTCAGTACGTTATTTATATATATTGTGTGTACTCAGTATGTTATTTATATATATTGTGTGTACTCAGTACGTTATTTATATAGATTGTGTGTACTCAGTACGTTATTTTATATATATTGTGTGTACTCAGTACGTTATTTATATATATTGTGTGTACTCAGTACGTTATTTATATAGATTGTGTGTACTCAGTACTGTTATTTATATATATTCTGTGTACTCAGTACTGTTATTTATATATATTGTGTGTACTCAGTACGTTATTTATATATATTGTGTTTACTCAGTACGTTATTTATATATATTGTGTGTACTCAGTACGTTATTTATATATATTGTGTGTACTCAGTACTGTTATTTATATATATTGTGTGTGCTCAGGATGTTATTTATATATATTGTGTGTACTCAGTACGTTATTTATATATATTGTGTGTACTCAGTACGTTATTTATATATATTGTGTTTACTCAGTACGTTATTTATATATATTGTGTGTACTCAGTACGCTATTTATATATATTGTGTGTACTCAGGACGTTATTTATATATATTGTGTGTACTCAGTACTGTAATTTATATATATTGTGTGTACTCAGTACGTTATTTATATATATTGTGTGTACTCAGTACTGTTATTTATATATATTGTGTGTACTCAGTACGTTATTTATATATATTGTGTGTACTCAGTACTGTTATTTATATATATTGTGTGTACTCAGTACGTTATTTATATATATTGTGTGTACTCAGTGCGTTATTTATATATATTGTGTGTACTCAGTACGTTATTTATATATATTGTGTGTACTCAGTGCGTTATTTATATATATTGTGTGTACTCAGTACGTTATTTATATATATTGTGTGTACTCAGTACGTTATTTATATATATTGTGTGTACTCAGTACGTTATTTATATATATTGTGTGTACTCAGTACGTTATTTATATATATTGTGTGTACTCAGTACGTTATTTATATATATTGTGTGTACTCAGTACTGTTATTTATATATATTGTGTGTACTCAGTACGTTATTTATATATATTGTGTGTACTCAGTACGTTATTTATATATATTGTGTGTACTCAGTACTGTTTATTTATATATATTGTGTGTACTCAGTACTGTTATTTATATATATTGTGTGTACTCAGTACGTTATTTATATATATTGTGTGTACTCAGTACTGTTATTTATATATATTGTGTGTACTCAGTACTGTTATTTATATATATTGTGTGTACTCAGTACGTTATTTATATATATTGTGTGTACTCAGTACTGTTATTTATATATATTGTGTGTACTCAGTACTGTTATTTATATATATTGTGTGTACTCAGTACGTTATTTATATATATTGTGTGTACTCAGTACTGTTATTTATATATATTGTGTGTACTCAGTACTGTTATTTATATATATTGTGTGTACTCAGTACGTTATTTATATATATTGTGTGTACTCAGTACTGTTATTTATATATATTGTGTGTACTCAGTACGTTATTTACATATATTGTGTGTACTCAGTACTGTTATTTATATATATTGTGTGTACTCAGTACGTTATTTATATATATTGTGTGTACTCAGTACGTTATTTATATATATTGTGTGTACTCAGTACGTTATTATATATATTGTGTGTACTCAGTACGTTATTTATATATATTGTGTGTACTCAGTACTGTTATTTATTTATATTGTGTGTACTCAGTACTGTTATTTATATATATTGTGTGTACTCAGTACTGTTATTTATATATATTGTGTGTACTCAGTACGTTATTTATATATATTGTGTGTACTCCGTACGTTATTTATATATATTGTGTGTACTCAGTACTGTTATTTATATATATTGTGTGTACTCAGTACTGTTATTTATATATATTGTGTGTATTCAGTACGTTATTTATATATATTGTGTGTACTCAGTACGTTATTTATATATATTGTGTGTACTCAGTACCGTTATTTATATATATTGTGTGTACTCAGTACTGTTATTTATATATATTGTGTGTACTCAGTACGTTATTTATATATATTGTGTGTACTCAGTACGTTATTTATATATATTGTGTGTACTCAGTACTGTTATTTATATATATTGTGTGTACTCAGTACTGTTATTTATATATATTGTGTGTACTTAGTACGTTATTTATATATATTGTGTGTACTCAGTACGTTATTTATATATATTGTGTGTACTCAGTACTGTTATTTATATATATTGTGTGTACTCAGTACTGTTATTTATATATATTGTGTGTACTCAGTACGTTATTTATATATATTGTGTGTACTCAGTACGTTATTTATATATATTGTGTGTACTCAGTACTGTTATTTATATATATTGTGTGTACTCAGTACTGTTATTTATATATATTGTGTGTACTCAGTACTGTTATTTATATATATTGTGTGTACTCAGTACTGTTATTTATATATATTGTGTGTACTCAGTGCGTTATTTATATATATAGTGTGTACTCAGTACGTTATTTATATATATTGTGTGTACTCAGTACTTTATTTATATATATTGTGTGTACTCAGTACGTTATTTATATATATTGTGTGTACTCAGTACTGTTATTTATATATATTGTGTGTACTCAGTACGTTATTTATATATATTGTGTGTACTCAGTACGTTATTTATATATATTGTGTGTACTCAGTACTGTTATTTATATATATTGTGTGTACTCAGTACTGTTATTTATATATATTGTGTGTACTCAGTACGTTATTTATATATATTTTGTGTACTCAGTACTGTTATTTATATATATTGTGTGTACTCAGTACTGTTATTTATATATATGTGTGTACTCAGTACGTTATTTACATATATTGTGTGTACTCAGTACTGTTATTTATATATATTGTGTGTACTCAGTACGTTATTTATATATATTGTGTGTACTCAGTACGTTATTTATATATATTGTGTGTACTCAGTACGTTATTTATATATATTGTGTGTACTCAGTACGTTATTTATATATATTGTGTGTACTCAGTACTGTTATTTATTTATATTGTGTGTACTCAGTACTGTTATTTATATATATTGTGTGTACTCAGTACTGTTATTTATATATATTGTGTGTACTCAGTACGTTATTTATATATATTGTGTGTACTCAGTACGTTATTTATATATATTGTGTGTACTCAGTACTGTTATTTATATATATTGTGTGTACTCAGTACTGTTATTTATATATATTGTGTGTACTCAGTACGTTATTTATATATATTGTGTGTACTCAGTACGTTATTTATATATATTGTGTGTACTCAGTACGTTATTTATATATATTGTGTGTACTCAGTACTGTTATTTATATATATTGTGTGTACTCAGTACGTTATTTATATATATTGTGTGTACTCAGTACGTTATTTATATATATTGTGTGTACTCAGTACTGTTATTTATATATATTGTGTGTACACAGTACTGTTATTTATATATATTGTGTGTACTCAGTACGTTATTTATATATATTGTGTGCACTCAGTACGTTATTTATATATATTGTGTGTACTCAGTACTGTTATTTATATATATTGTGTGTACTCAGTACTGTTATTTATATATATTGTGTGTACTCAGTACGTTATTTATATATATTGTGTGTACTCAGTACTGTTATTTATATATATTGTGTGTACTCAGTACTGTTATTTATATATATTGTGTGTACTCAGTACGTTATTTATATATATTTGTGTGTACTCAGTACTGTTATTTATATATATTGTGTGTACTCAGTACTGTTATTTATATATATTGTGTGTACTCAGTACGTTATTTATATATATTGTGTGTACTCAGTACTGTTATTTATATATATTGTGTGTACTCAGTACGTTATTTATATATATTGTGTGTACTCAGTACGTTATTTATATATATTGTGTGTACTCAGTACGTTATTTATATATATTGTGTGTACTCAGTACGTTATTTATATATATTGTGTGTACTCAGTACTGTTATTTATATATATGTGTGTACTCAGTACTGTTATTTATATATATTGTGTGTACTCAGTACTGTTATTTATATATATTGTGTGTACTCAGTACGTTATTTATATATATTGTGTGTACTCAGTACGTTATTTATATATATTGTGTGTACTCAGTACTGTTATTTATATATATTGTGTGTACTCAGTACGTTATTTATATATATTGTGTGTACTCAGTACGTTATTTATATATATTGTGTGTACTCAGTACGTTATTTATATATATTGTGTGTACTCAGTACCGTTATTTATATATATTGTGTGTACTCAGTACTGTTATTTATATATATTGTGTGTACTCAGTACGTTATTTATATATATTGTGTGTACTCAGTACGTTATTTATATATATTGTGTGTACTCAGTACTGTTATTTATATATATTGTGTGTACTCAGTACTGTTATTTATATATATTGTGTGTACTCAGTACGTTATTTATATATATTGTGTGTACTCAGTACGTTATTTATATATATTGTGTGTACTCAGTACTGTTATTTATATATATTGTGTGTACTCAGTACTGTTATTTATATATATTGTGTGTACTCAGTACGTTATTTATATATATTGTGTGTACTCAGTACGTTATTTATATATATTGTGTGTACTCAGTACTGTTATTTATATATATTGTGTGTACTCAGTACTGTTATTTATATATATTGTGTGTACTCAGTACTGTTATTTATATATATTGTGTGTACTCAGTACTGTTATTTATATATATTGTGTGTACTCAGTACGTTATTTATATATATTGTGTGTACTCAGTACTGTTATTTATATATATTGTGTGTACTCAGTACTTTTATTTATATATATTGTGTGTACTCAGTGCGTTATTTATATATATTGTGTGTACTCAGTGCGTTATTTATATATATTGTGTGTACTCAGTACGTTATTTATATATATTGTGTGTACTCAGTACTGTTATTGATATATATTGTGTGTACTCAGTACTGTTATTTATATATATTGTGTGTACTCAGTACGTTATTTATATATATTGTGTGTACTCAGTACTGTTATTTATATATATTGTGTGTACTCAGTACTGTTATTTATATATATTGTGTGTACTCAGTACGTTATTTATATATATTGTGTGTACTCAGTACTGTTATTTATATATATTGTGTGTACTCAGTACTGTTATTTATATATATTGTGTGTACTCAGTACGTTATTTATATATATTGTGTTTACTCAGAACGTTATTTGTATATATTGCGTGTACTCAGTACGTTATTTATATATATTGTGTGTACTCAGTGGTGTTATTTATATATATTGTGTGTACTCAGTACTGTTATTTATATATATTGTGTGTACTCAGTACTGTTATTTATATATATTGTGTGTACTCAGTACTGTTATTTATATATATTGTGTGTACTCAGTACTGTTATTTATATATATTGTGTGTACTCAGTACGTTATTTATATATATTGTGTTTACTCAGTACATTATTTATATATATTGTGTGTACTCAGTACTGTTATTTATATATATTGTGTTTACTCAGTACGTTATTTATATATATTGTGTGTACTCAGTACGTTATTTATATATATTGTGTGTACTCAGTACTGTTATTTATATATATTGTGTGTACTCAGTACTGTTATTTATATATATTGTGTTTACTCAGTACGTTATTTATATATTGTGTGTACTCAGTACGTTATTTATATATATTGTGTGTACTCTGTACGTTATTTATATATATTGTGTGTACTCAGTACGTATTATATATATTGTGTGTACTCAGTACTGTTATTTATATATATTGTGTGTACTCAGTACTGTTATTTATATATATTGTGTGTACTCAGTACGTTATTTATATATATTGTGTTTACTCAGTACGTTATTTATATATATTGTGTGTACTCAGTACGTTATTTATATATATTGTGTGTACTCAGTACGTTATTTATATATATTGTGTGTACTCAGTACGTTATGTATATATATTGTGTGTACTCAGTACTGTTATTTATATATATTGTGTGTACTCAGTACGTTATTTATATATATTGTGTGTACTCAGTACGTTATTTATATATATTGTGTGTACTCAGTACTGTTATTTATATATATTGTGTGTACACAGTACTGTTATTTATATATATTGTGTGTACTCAGTACGTTATTTATATATATTGTGTGTACTCAGTACGTTATTTATATATATTGTGTGTACTCAGTACTGTTATTTATATATATTGTGTGTACTCAGTACTGTTATTTATATATATTGTGTGTACTCAGTACGTTATTTATATATATTGTGTGTACTCAGTACGTTATTTATATATATTGTGTGTACTCAGTACTGTTATTTATATATATTGTGTGTACTCAGTACTGTTATTTATATATATTGTGTGTACTCAGTACTGTTATTTATATATATTGTGTGTACTCAGTACTGTTATTTATATATATTGTGTGTACTCAGTACGTTATTTATATATATTGTGTGTACTCAGTACTGTTATTTATATATATTGTGTGTACTCAGTACTTTTATTTATATATATTGTGTGTACTCAGTGCGTTATTTATATATATTGTGTGTACTCAGTGCGTTATTTATATATATTGTGTGTACTCAGTACGTTATTTATATATATTGTGTGTACTCAGTACTGTTATTGATATATATTGTGTGTACTCAGTACTGTTATTTATATATATTGTGTGTACTCAGTACGTTATTTATATATATTGTGTGTACTCAGTACTGTTATTTATATATATTGTGTGTACTCAGTACTGTTATTTATATATATTGTGTGTACTCAGTACGTTATTTATATATATTGTGTGTACTCAGTACTGTTATTTATATATATTGTGTGTACTCAGTACTGTTATTTATATATATTGTGTGTACTCAGTACGTTATTTATATATATTGTGTTTACTCAGAACGTTATTTGTATATATTGCGTGTACTCAGTACGTTATTTATATATATTGTGTGTACTCAGTGGTGTTATTTATATATATTGTGTGTACTCAGTACTGTTATTTATATATATTGTGTGTACTCAGTACTGTTATTTATATATATTGTGTGTACTCAGTACTGTTATTTATATATATTGTGTGTACTCAGTACTGTTATTTATATATATTGTGTGTACTCAGTACGTTATTTATATATATTGTGTTTACTCAGTACATTATTTATATATATTGTGTGTACTCAGTACTGTTATTTATATATATTGTGTTTACTCAGTACGTTATTTATATATATTGTGTGTACTCAGTACGTTATTTATATATATTGTGTGTACTCAGTACTGTTATTTATATATATTGTGTGTACTCAGTACTGTTATTTATATATATTGTGTTTACTCAGTACGTTATTTATATATATTGTGTGTACTCAGTACGTTATTTATATATATTGTGTGTACTCTGTACGTTATTTATATATATTGTGTGTACTCAGTACGTTATTTATATATATTGTGTGTACTCAGTACTGTTATTTATATATATTGTGTGTACTCAGTACTGTTATTTATATATATTGTGTGTACTCAGTACGTTATTTATATATATTGTGTTTACTCAGTACGTTATTTATATATATTGTGTGTACTCAGTACGTTATTTATATATATTGTGTGTACTCAGTACGTTATTTATATATATTGTGTGTACTCAGTACGTTATTTATATATATTGTGTGTACTCAGTACTGTTATTTATATATATTGTGTGTACTCAGTACGTTATTTATATATATTGTGTGTAATCAGTACGTTATTTATATATATTGTGTGTACTCAGTACGTTATTTATATATATTGTGTGTACTCAGTACGTTATTTATATATATTGTGTGTACTCAGTACTGTTATTTATATATATTGTGTGTACTCAGTACGTTATTTATATATATTGTGTGTACCCAGTTCTGTTATTTATATATATTGTGTGTACTCAGTACGTTATTTATATATATTGTGTGTACTCAGTACGTTATTTATATATATTGTGTGTACTCAGTACGTTATTTATATATATTGTGTGTACTCAGTACGTTATTTATATATATTGTGTGTACTCAGTACTGTTATTTATATATATTGTGTGTACTCAGTACTGTTATTTATATATATTGTGTGTACTCAGTACGTTATTTATATATATTGTGTGTACTCAGTACGTTATTTATAGATATTGTGTGTACTCAGTACTGTTATTTATATATATTGTGTGTACTCAGTACGTTATTTATATATATTGTGTGTACTCAGTACGTTATTTATATATATTGTGTGTACTCAGTACTGTTATTTATATATATTGTGTGTACTCAGTACTTTATTTATATATATTGTGTGTACTCAGTACGTTATTTATATATATTGTGTGTACTCAGTACGTTATTTATATATATTGTGTGTACTCAGTACGTTATTTATATATATTGTGTGTACTCAGTACTGTTATTTATATATATTGTGTGTACTCAGTACGTTATTTATATATATTGTGTGTACTCAGTACGTTATTTATATATATTGTGTGTACTCAGTACTGTTATTTATATATATATTGTGTGTACTCAGTACGTTATTTATATATATTGTGTGTACTCAGTACTGTTATTTATATATATTGTGTGTACTCAGTGCGTTATTTATATATATTGTGTGTACTCAGTACTGTTATTTATATATATTGTGTGTACTCAGTACTGTTATTTATATATATTGTGTGTACTCAGTACGTTATTTATATATATTGTGTGTACTCAGTACTGTTATTTATATATATTGTGTGTACTCAGTACTGTTATTTATATATATTGTGTTGTACTCAGTACGTTATTTATATATATTGTGTGTACTCAGTACTGTTATTTATATATATTGTGTGTACTCAGTACTGTTATTTATATATATTGTGTGTACTCAGTACGTTATTTATATATATTGTGTTTACTCAGTACGTTATTTATATATATTGCGTGTACTCAGTACGTTATTTATATATATTGTGTGTACTCAGTGGTGTTATTTATATATATTGTGTGTACTCAGTACTGTTATTTATATATATTGTGTGTACTCAGTACTGTTATTTATATATATTGTGTGTACTCAGTACTGTTATTTATATATATTGTGTGTACTCAGTACTGTTATTTATATATATTGTGTGTACTCAGTACGTTATTTATATATATTGTGTTTACTCAGTACGTTATTTATATATATTGTGTGTACTCAGTACTGTTATTTATATATATTGTGTTTACTCAGTACGTTATTTATATATATTGTGCGTACTCAGTACGTTATTTATATATATTGTGTGTACTCAGTACTGTTATTTATATATATTGTGTGTACTCAGTACTGTTATTTATATATATTGTGTTTACTCAGTACGTTATTTATATATATTGTGTGTACTCAGTACGTTATTTATATATATTGTGTGTACTCAGTACGTTATTTATATATATTGTGTGTACTCAGTACTGTTATTTATATATATTGTGTGTACTCAGTACGTTATTTATATATATTGTGTGTACTCAGTACTGTTATTTATATATATTGTGTGTACTCAGTACTGTTATTTATATATATTGTGTGTACTCAGTACGTTATTTATATATATTGTGTGTACTCAGTACTGTTATTTATATATATTGTGTGTACTCAGTACGTTATTTATATATATTGTGTGTACTCAGTACTGTTATTTATATATATTGTGTGTACTCAGTACGTTATTTATATATATTGTGTGTACTCAGTACGTTATTTATATATATTGTGTGTACTCAGTACGTTATTTATATATATTGTGTGTACTCAGTACGTTATTTATATATATTGTGTGTACTCAGTACTGTTATTTATATATATTGTGTGTACTCAGTACTGTTATTTATATATATTGTGTGTACTCAGTACTGTTATTTATATATATTGTGTGTACTCAGTACGTTATTTATATATATTGTGTGTACTCAGTACGTTATTTATATATATTGTGTGTACTCAGTACTGTTATTTATATATATTGTGTGTACTCAGTACTGTTATTTATATATATTGTGTGTACTCAGTACGTTATTTATATATATTGTGTGTACTCAGTACGTTATTTATATATATTGTGTGTACTCAGTACTGTTATTTATATATATTGTGTGTACTCAGTACTGTTATTTATATATATTGTGTGTACTCAGTACGTTATTTATATATATTGTGTGTACTCAGTACGTTATTTATATATATTGTGTGTACTCAGTACTGTTATTTATATATAATGTGTGTACTCAGTACTGTTATTTATATATATTGTGTGTACTCAGTACGTTATTTATATATATTGTGTGTACTCAGTACGTTATTTATATATATTGTGTGTACTCAGTACTGTTATTTATATATATTGTGTGTACTCAGTACTATTATTTATATATATTGTGTGTACTCAGTCCGTTATTTATATATATTGTGTGTACTCAGTACGTTATTTATATATATTGTGTGTACTCAGTACTGTTATTTATATATATTGT
This sequence comes from Scyliorhinus torazame, assembly GCF_047496885.1. Lineage (NCBI taxonomy): Eukaryota > Metazoa > Chordata > Chondrichthyes > Carcharhiniformes > Scyliorhinidae > Scyliorhinus > Scyliorhinus torazame. The sequence goes on from NC_092713.1 coordinate 8,931,547, forward strand.
GTGTACTCAGTACTGTTATTTATATATATTGTGTGTACTCAGTACTGTTATTTATATATATTGTGTGTACTCAGTACTGTTATTTATGTATATTGTGTGTACTCAGTACGTTATTTATATATATTGTGTGTACTCAGTACTGTTATTTATATATATTGTGTGTACTCAGTACTGTTATTTATATATATTGTGTGTACTCAGTACGTTATTTATATATATTGTGTGTACTCAGTACTGTTATTTATATATATTGTGTGTACTCAGTACTGTTATTTATATATATTGTGTGTACTCAGTACGTTATTTATATATATTGTGTGTACTCAGTACTGTTATTTATATATATTGTGTGTACTAAGTACTGTTATTTATATATATTGTGTGTACTCAGTACGTTATTTATATATATTGTGTGTACTCAGTACTGTTATTTATATATATTGTGTGTACTCAGTACTGTTATTTATATATATTGTGTGTACTCAGTACGTTATTTATATATATTGTGTGTACTCAGTACTGTTATTTATATATATTGTGTGTACTCAGTACTGTTATTTATATATATTGTGTGTACTCAGTACTGTTATTTATATATATTGTGTGTACTCAGTACGTTATTTATATATATTGTGTGTACTCAGTACTGTTATTTATATATATTATGTGTACTCAGTACTGTTATTTATATATATTGTGTGTACTCAGTACGTTATTTATATATATTGTGTGTACTCAGTACTGTTATTTATATATATTGTGTGTACTCAGTACGTTATTTATATAGATTGTCTGTACTCAGTACGTTATTTATATATATTGTGTGTAGTCAGTACGTTATTTATATAGATTGTGTGTACTCAGTACGTTATTTATATAGATTGTCTGTACTCAGTACGTTATTTATATATATTGTGTGTACTCAGTACGTTATTTATATAGATTGTGTGTACTCAGTACGTTATTTATATAGATTGTCTGTACTCAGTATGTTATTTATATATATTGTGTGTACTCAGTACGTTATTTATATATATTGTCTGTACTCAGTACTGTTATTTATATATATTGTGTGTACTCAGTACGTTATTTATATATATTGTGTGTACTCAGTACGTTATTTATATATATTGTGTGTACTCAGTACGTTATTTATATATATTGTGTGTACTCAGTACTGTTATTTATATATATTGTGTGTACTCAGTACTGTTATTTATATATATTGTGTGCACTCAGTACGTTATTTATATATATTGTGTGTACTCAGTACGTTATTTATATATATTGTGTGTACTCAGTACGTTATTTATATATATTGTGTGTACTCAGTATGTTATTTATATATATTGTGTGTACTCAGTACGTTATTTATATATATTGTGTGTACTCAGTACGTTATTTATATATATTGTGTGTACTCAGTACTGTTATTTATATATATTGTGTGTACTCAGTACTGTTATTTATATATATTGTGTGCACTCAGTACGTTATTTATATATATTGTGTGTACTCAGTACGTTATTTATATATATTGTGTGTACTCAGTATGTTATTTATATATATTGTGTGTACTCAGTACGTTATTTATATATATTGTGTGTACTCAGTACGTTATTTATATATATTGTGTGTACTCAGTACATTATTTATATATATTGTGTGTACTCAGTACGTTATTTATATATATTGTGTGTACTCAGTACTGTTATTTATATATATTGTGTGTACTCAGTACGTTATTTATATATATTGTGTGTACTCAGTACTGTTATTTATATATATTGTGTGTACTCAGTACTGTTATTTATATATATTGTGTGTACTCAGTACTGTTATTTATATATATTGTGTGTACTCAGTACTGTTATTTATATATATTGTGTGTACTCAGTACGTTATTTATATATATTGTGTGTACTCAGTATGTTATTTATATATATTGTGTGTACTCAGTACATTATTTATATAGATTGTGTGTACTCAGTACTGTTATTTATATTGTGTGTAGTCAGTACGTTATTTATATAGATTGTGTGAACTCAGTACGTTATTTATATATATTGTGTGTACTCAGTACGTTATTTATATATATTGTGTGTACTCAGTACGTTATTTATATATATTGTGTGTACTCAGTACGTTATTTATATAGATTGTGTGTACTCAGTACGTTATTTATATATATTGAATGTACTCAGTACGTTATTTATATATATTGTGTGTACTCAGTACGTTATTTATATATATTGTGTGTACTCAGTACGTTATTTATATAGATTGTGTGTACTCAGTACGTTATTTATATAGATTGTGTGTACTCAGTACGTTATTTATATAGATTGTGTGTACTCCGTACTGTTATTTATATAGATTGTGTGTACTCAGTTCTATTATTTATATATATGTTGTGTGTACTCAGTACGTTATTTATATATATTGTGTGTACTCCGTATGTTATTTATATATATTGTGTGTACTCAGTACTGTTATTTATATATATTGTGTGTACTCAGTACGTTATTTATATATATTGTGTGTACTCAGTACGTTATTTATATAGATTGTGTGTACTCAGTACTGTTATGTATATATATTCTGTGTACTCAGTACTGTTATTTATATATATTGTGTGTACTCAGTACTGTTATTTATATATATTGTGTGTACTCAGTACGTTATTTATATATATTGTGTTTACTCAGTACGTTATTTATATATATTGTGTGTACTCAGTACGTTATTTATATATATTGTGTGTACTCAGTACGTTATTTATATATATTGTGTGTACTCAGTACTGTTATTTATATATATTGTGTGTACTCAGTACTGTTATTTATATATATTGTGTGTACTCAGTACTGTTATTTATATATATTGTGTGTACTCAGTACTGTTATTTATATATATTGTGTGTACTCAGTACGTTATTTATATATATTGTGTGTACTCAGTACGTTATTTATATATATTGTGTGTACTCAGTGGTGTTATTTATATATATTGTGTGTACTCAGTACTGTTATTTATATATATTGTGTGTACTCAGTACGTTATTTATATATATTGTGTGTACTCAGTACTGTTATTTATATATATTGTGTGTACTCAGTACGTTATTTATATATATTGTGTTTACTCAGTACGTTATTTATATATATTGTGTGTACTCAGTACTGTTATTTATATATATTGTGTTTACTCAGTACGTTATTTATATATATTGTGTGTACTCAGTACGTTATTTATATATATTGTGTGTACTCAGTACTGTTATTTATATATATTGTGTGTACTCAGTACTGTTATTTATATATATTGTGTTTACTCAGTACGTTATTTATATATATTGTGTGTACTCAGTACTGTTATTTATATATATTGTGTGTACTCAGTACTGTTATTTATATATATTGTGTGTACTCAGTACGTTATTTATATATATTGTGTTTACTCAGTACGTTATTTATATATATTGTGTGTACTCAGTACGTTATTTATATATATTGTGTGTACTCAGTACGTTATTTATATATATTGTGTGTACTCAGTACGTTATTTATATATATTGTGTGTACTCAGTACTGTTATTTATATATATTGTGTGTACTCAGTACTGTTATTTATATATATTGTGTGTACTCAGTACTGTTATTTATATATATTGTGTGTACTCAGTACGTTATTTATATATATTGTGTGTAATCAGTACGTTATTTATATATATTGTGTGTACTCAGTACGTTATTTATATATATTGTGTGTACTCAGTACGTTATTTATATATATTGTGTGTACTCAGTACTGTTATTTATATATATTGTGTGTACTCAGTACGTTATTTATATATATTGTGTGTACTCAGTTCTGGTATTTATATATATTGTGTGTACTCAGTACGTTATTTATATATATTGTGTGTACTCAGTACGTTATTTATATATATTGTGTGTACTCAGTACGTTATTTATATATATTGTGTGTACTCAGTACGTTATTTATATATATTGTGTGTACTCAGTACTGTTATTTATATATATTGTGTGTACTCAGTACTGTTATTTATATATATTGTGTGTACTCAGTACGTTATTTATATATATTGTGTGTACTCAGTACGTTATTTATATATATTGTGTTTACTCAGTACGTTATTTATATATATTGTGTGTACTCAGTACGTTATTTATATATATTGTGTGTACCCAGTACCTTATTTATATATATTGTGTGTACTCAGTACTGTTATTTATATATATTGTGTGTACTCAGTACTGTTATTTATATATATTGTGTGTACTCAGTACTGTTATTTATATATATTGTGTGTACTCAGTACTGTTATTTATATATATTGTGTGTACTCAGTACGTTATTTATATATATTGTGTGTACTCAGTACGTTACTTATATATATTGTGTGTACTCAGTACGTTATTTATATATATTGTGTGTACTCAGTACGTTATTTATATATATTGTGTGTACTCAGTACTGTTATTTATATATATTGTGTGTACTCAGTACTGTTATTTATATATATTGTGTGTACTCAGTACGTTATTTATATATATTGTGTGTACTCAGTACTGTTATTTATATATATTGTGTGTACTCAGTATGTTATTTATATATATTGTGTGTACTCAGTACGTTATTTATATATATTGTGTGTACTCAGTACGTTATTTATATATATTGTGTGTACTCAGTACGTTATTTATATATATTGTGTGTACTCAGTACTGTTATTTATATATATTGTGTGTACTCAGTACTGTTATTTATATATATTGTGTGTACTCAGTACGTTATTTATATATATTGTGTGTACTCAGTACTGTTATTTATATATATTGTGTGTACTCAGTACTGTTATTTATATATATTGTGTGTACTCAGTACGTTATTTATATATATTGTGTGTACTCAGTACGTTATTTATATATATTGTGTGTACTCAGTACGTTATTTATATATATTGTGTGTACTCAGTACATTATTTATATATATTGTGTGTACTCAGTACTGTTATTTATATATATTGTGTGTACTCAGTACGTTATTTATATATATTGTGTGTACTCAGTACGTTATTTATATATATTGTGTGTACTCAGTACGTTATTTATATATATTGTGTGTACTCAGTACGTTATTTATATATATTGTGTGTACTCAGTACTGTTATTTATATATATTGTGTGTACTCAGTACTGTTATTTATACATATTGTGTGTACTCAGTACGTTATTTATATATATTGTGTGTACTCAGTACTGTTATTTATATATATTGTGTGTACTCAGTATGTTATTTATATATATTGTGTGTACTCAGTACGTTATTTATATATATTGTGTGTACTCAGTACGTTATTTATATATATTGTGTGTACTCAGTACGTTATTTATATATATTGTGTGTACTCAGTACTGTTATTTATATATATTGTGTGTACTCAGTACTGTTATTTATATATATTGTGTGTACTCAGTACGTTATTTATATATATTGTGTGTACTCAGTACTGTTATTTATATATATTGTGTGTACTCAGTACTGTTATTTATATATATTGTGTGTACTCAGTACGTTATTTATATATATTGTGTGTACTCAGTACGTTATTTATATATATTGTGTGCTCTCAGTACTGTTATTTATATATATTGTGTGTACTCAGTACGTTATTTATATATATTGTGTGTACTCAGTACGTTATTTATATATATTGTGTGTACTCAGTTCTGTTATTTATATATATTGTGTGTACTCAGTACTGTTATTTATATATATTGTGTGTACTCAGTACTGTTATTTATATATATTGTGTGTACTCAGTACGTTATTTATATATATTGTGTGTACTCAGTACGTTATTTATATATATTGTGTGTACTCAGTACTGTTATTTATATATATTGTGTGTACTCAGTACGTTATTTATATATATTGTGTGTACTCAGTACGTTATTTATATATATTGTGTGTACTCAGTACTGTTATTTATATATAAAGTGTGTACTCAGTACTGTTATTTATATATATTGTGTGTACTCAGTACGTTATTTATATATATTGTGTGTACTCAGTACTGTTATTTATATATATTGTGTGTACTCAGTACTGTTATTTATATATATTGTGTGTACTCAGTACGTTATTTATATATATTGTGTGTACTCAGTACGTTATTTATATATATTGTGTGTACTCAGTACTGTTATTTATATATATTGTGTGTACTCAGTACTGTTATTTATATATATTGTGTGTACTCAGTCCGTTATTTATATATATTGTGTGTACTCAGTACGTTATTTATATATATTGTGTGTACTCAGTACTGTTATTTATATATATTGTGTGTACTCAGTACTGTTATTTATATATATTGTGTGTACTCAGTACTGTTATTTATATATATTGTGTGTACTCAGTACTGTTATTTATGTATATTGTGTGTACTCAGTACGTTATTTATATATATTATGTGTACTCAGTACTGTTATTTATATATATTGTGTGTACTCAGTACTGTTATTTATATATATTGTGTGTACTCAGTACGTTATTTATATATATTGTGTGTACTCAGTACTGTTATTTATATATATTGTGTGTACTCAGTACTGTTATTTATATATATTGTGTGTACTCAGTACGTTATTTATATATATTGTGTGTACTCAGTACTGTTATTTATATATATTGTGTGTACTCAGTACTGTTATTTATATATATTGTGTGTACTCAGTACGTTATTTATATATATTGTGTGTACTCAGTACTGTTATTTATATATATTGTGTGTACTCAGTACTGTTATTTATATATATTGTGTGTACTCAGTACGTTATTTATATATATTGTGTGTACTCAGTACTGTTATTTATATATATTGTGTGTACTCAGTACTGTTATTTATATATATTGTGTGTACTCAGTACTGTTATTTATATATATTGTGTGTACTCAGTACGTTATTTATATATATTGTGTGTACTCAGTACTGTTATTTATATATATTGTGTGTACTCAGTACTGTTATTTATATATATTGTGTGTACTCAGTACGTTATTTATATATATTGTGTGTACTCAGTACGTTATTTATATATATTGTGTGTACTCAGTACGTTATTTATATAGATTGTCTGTACTCAGTACGTTATTTATATATATTGTGTGTACTCAGTACGTTATTTATATATATTGTGTGTACTCAGTACGTTATTTATATATATTGTGTGTAGTCAGTACGTTATTTATATAGATTGACTGTACTCAGTACTGTTATTTATATATATTGTGTGTACTCAGTACTGTTATTTATATATATTGTGTGTACTCAGTACGTTATTTATATATATTGTGTGTAGTCAGTACGTTATTTATATAGATTGTGTGTACTCAGTACGTTATTTATATAGATTGTCTGTACTCAATACGTTATTTATATATATTGTGTGTACTCAGTACGTTATTTATATAGATTGTGTGTACTCAGTACGTTATTTATATAGATTGTCTGTACTCAGTATGTTATTTATATATATTGTGTGTACTCAGTACGTTATTTATATATATTGTCTGTACTCAGTACTGTTATTTATATATATTGTGTGTACTCAGTACGTTATTTCTATATATTGTGTGTACTCAGTACGTTATTTATATATATTGTGTGTACTCAGTACGTTATTTATATATATTGTGTGTACTCAGTACTGTTATTTATATATATTGTGTGTACTCAGTACTGTTATTTATATATATTGTGTGCACTCAGTACGTTATTTATATATATTGTGTGTACTCAGTACGTTATTTATATATATTGTGTGTACTCAGTACGTTATTTATATATATTGTGTGTACTCAGTATGTTATTTATATATATTGTGTGTACTCAGTACGTTATTTATATATATTGTGTGTACTCATTACGTTATTTATATATATTGTGTGTAGTCAGTACGTTATTTATATATATTGTGTGCACTCAGTACGTTATTTATATATATTGTGTGTACTCAGTACGTTATTTATATATATTGTGTGTACTCAGTACGTTATTTATATATATTGTGTGTACTCAGTATGTTATTTATATATATTGTGTGTACTCAGTACGTTATTTATATATATTGTGTGTACTCAGTACGTTATTTATATATATTGTGTGTACTCAGTACATTATTTATATATATTGTGTGTACTCAGTACGTTATTTATATATATTGTGTGTACTCAGTACTGTTATTTATATATATTGTGTGTACTCAGTACGTTATTTATATATATTGTGTGTACTCAGTACTGTTATTTATATATATTGTGTGTACTCAGTACTGTTATTTATATATATTGTGTGTACTCAGTACTGTTATTTATATATATTGTGTGTACTCAGTACTGTTATTTATATATATTGTGTGTACTCAGTACGTTATTTATATATATTGTGTGTACTCAGTATGTTATTTATATATATTGTGTGTACTCAGTACATTATTTATATAGATTGTGTGTACTCAGTACGTTATTTATATATATTGTGTGTACTCAGTACGTTATTTATATATATTGTGTGTACTCAGTACGTTATTTATATATATTGTGTGTACTCAGTACTGTTATTTATATATATTGTGTGTACTCAGTACGTTATTTATATAGATTGTGTGTACTCAGTACGTTAGTTATATATATTGTATGTACTCAGTACGTTATTTATATAGATTGTGTGAACTCAGTACGTTATTTATATATATTGTGTGTACTCAGTACGTTATTTATATATATTGTGTGTACTCAGTACGTTATTTATATATATTGTGTGTACTCAGTACGTTATTTATATATATTGTGTGTACTCAGTACGTAATTTATATAGATTGTGTGTACTCAGTACGTTATTTATATATATTGTGTGTACTCAGTACGTTATTTATATATATTGTGTGTACTCAGTACGTTATTTATATATATTGTGTGTACTCAGTACGTTATTTATATAGATTGTGTTTACTCAGTACTGTTATTTATATATATTCTGTGTACTCAGTACTGTTATTTATATATATTGTGTGTACTCAGTACGTTATTTATATAGATTGTGTGTACTCAGTACGTTATTTATATAGATTGTGTGTACTCAGTACGTTATTTATATAGATTGTGTGTACTCCGTACTGTTATTTATATAGATTGTGTGTACTCAGTACTATTATTTATATATATATTGTGTGTACTCAGTACGTTATTTATATATATTGTGTGTACTCCGTATGTTATTTATATATATTGTGTGTACTCAGTACTGTTATTTATATATATTGTGTGTACTCAGTACGTTATTTATATATATTGTGTGTACTCAGTACGTTATTTATATAGATTGTGTGTACTCAGTACTGTTATGTATATATATTCTGTGTACTCAGTACGTTATTATTTATATATATTGTGTGTACTCAGTACGTTATTTATATATATTGTGTTTACTCAGTACGTTATTTATATATATTGTGTGTACTCAGCACGTTATTTATATATATTGTGTTTACTCAGTACGTTATTTATATATATTGTGTGTACTCAGTACGTTATTTATATATATTCTGTGTACTCAGTACGTTATTATTTATATATATTGTGTGTACTCAGTACGTTATTTATATATATTGTGTTTACTCAGTACGTTATTTATATATATTGTGTGTACTCAGTACGTTATTTATATATATTGTGTTTACTCAGTACGTTATTTATATATATTTTGTGTACTCAGTACGTTATTTATATATATTGTGTGTACTCAGTACTGTTATTTATATATATTGTGTGTACTCAGTACTGTTATTTATATATATTGTGTGTACTCAGTACGTTATTTATATATATTGTGTGTACTCAGTACTGTTATTTATATATATTGTGTGTACTCAGTACTGTTATTTATATATATTGTGTGTACTCAGTACGTTATTTATATATATTGTGTTTACTCAGTACGTTATTTATATATATTGTGTGTACTCAGTACGTTATTTATATATATTGTGTTTACTCAGTACGTTATTTATATATATTGTGTGTACTCAGTACGTTATTTATATATATTGTGTGTACTCAGTACGTTATTTATATATATTGTGTTTACTCAGTACGTTATTTATATATATTGTGTGTACTCAGTACGTTATTTATATATATTGTGTGTACTCAGTACTGTTATTTATATATATTGTGTGTACTCAGTACTGTTATTTATATATATTGTGTTTACTCAGTACGTTATTTATATATATTGTGTGTACTCAGTACGTTATTTATATATATTGTGTTTACTCAGTACGTTATTTATATAGATTGTGTGTACTCAGTACGTTATTTATATATATTGTGTGTACTCAGTACTGTTATTTATATAGATTGTGTGTACTCAGTACGTTATTTATATATATTGTGTGTACTCAGTACGTTATTTATATATATTGTGTGTACTCAGTACGTTATTTATATATATTGTGTGTACTCAGTACTGTTATTTATATATATTGTGTGTACTCAGTACGTTATTTCTATATATTGTGTGTACTCAGTACATTATTTATATATATTGTGTGTACTCAGTACTGTTATTTATATATATTGTGTGTACTCAGTACGTTATTTATATATATTGTGTGTACTCAGTACGTTATTTATATATATTGTGTGTACTCAGTACTGTTATTTATATATATTCTGTGTACTCAGTACTGTTATTTATATATATTGTGTGTACTCAGTACGTTATTTATATAGATTGTGTGTACTCAGTACGTTATTTATATATATTGTGTGTACTCAGTACGTTATTTATATAGATTGTGTGTACTCAGTTCTGTTATTTATATATATTGTGTGTACTCAGTACGTTATTTATATATATTGTGTGTACTCAGTACTGTTATTTATATATATTGTGTGTACTCAGTACTGTTATTTATATATATTGTGTGTACTCAGTACGTTATTTATATAGATTGTGTGTACTCAGTACGTTATTTATATATATTGTGTGTACTCAGTACGTTATTGATATAGATTGTGTGTACTCAGTACGTTATTTATATATATTGTGTGTACTCAGTACGTTATTTATATAGATTGTGTGTACTCAGTACATTATTTCTTTATATTGTGTGTACTCAGTACTGTTATTTATATATATTGTGTTTACTCAGTACGTTATTTATATATATTGTGTGTACTCAGTACGTTATTTATATAGATTGTGTGTACTCAGTACGTTATTTATATGGATTGTGTGTACTCAGTACTGTTATTTATATATATTGTGTGTACTCAGTACGTTATTTATATAGATTGTGTGTACTCAGTACGTTATTTATATAGATTGTGTGTACTCAGTACATTATTTATATATATTGTGTGTACTCAGTACGTTATTTCTTTATATTGTGTGTACTCAGTACTGTTATTTATATATATTGTGTTTACTCAGTACGTTATTTATATATATTGTGTGTACTCAGTACGTTATTTATATATATTGTGTTTACTCAGTACGTTATTTATATATATTGTGTGTACTCAGTACGTTATTTATATAGATTGTGTGTACTCAGTACGTTATTTATATATATTGTGTGTACTCAGTACGTTATTTATATATATTGTGTGTACTCAGTACGTTATTTATATAGATTGTGTGTACTCAGTACGTTATTTATATATATTGTGTGTACTCAGTACGTTATTTATATAGATTGTGTGTACTCAGTACGTTATTTATATATATTGTGTGTACTCAGTACGTTATTTATATATATTGTGTGTACTCAGTACGTTATTTATATATATTGTGTGTACTCAGTATGTTATTTATATATATTGTGTGGACTCAGTACGTTATTTATATATATTGTGTGTACTCAGTACGTTATTTATATATATTGTGTGTACTCAGTACGTTATTTATATATATTGTGTGTACTCAGTATGTTATTTATATATATTGTGTGTACTCAGTACGTTATTTATATATATTGTGTGTACTCAGTACGTTATTTATATATATTGTGTGTACTCAGTACGTTATTTATATAGATTGTGTGTACTCAGTACTGTTATTTATATATATTCTGTGTACTCAGTACTGTTATTTATATATATTGTGTGTACTCAGTACGTTATTTATATATATTGTGTTTACTCAGTACTGTTATTTATATATATTGTGTGTGCTCAGTACGTTATTTATATATATTGTGTGTACTCAGTACGTTATTTATATATGTTGTGTGTACTCAGTACGTTATTTATATATATTGTGTTTACTCAGTACGTTATTTATATATATTGTGTGTACTCAGTACGCTATTTATATATATTGTGTGTACTCAGTACGTTATTTATATATATTGTGTGTACTCAGTACTGTAATTTATATATATTGTGTGTACTCAGTACGTTATTTATATATATTGTGTGTACTCAGTACTGTTATTTATATATATTGTGTGTACTCAGTGGTGTTATTTATATATATTGTGTGTACTCAGTGCGTTATTTATATATATAGTGTGTACTCAGTATGTTATTTATATAGATTGTGTGTACTCAGTACTGTTATTTATATATATTGTGTGTACTCAGTACTGTTATTTATATAGATTGTGTGTACTCAGTACGTTATTAATATATATTGTGTGTACTCAGTACTGTTATTTATATATATTGTGTGTACTCAGTACTGTTATTTATATATATAGTGTGTACTCAGTACGTTATTTATATATATTGTGTGTACACAGTTCTGTTATTTATATATATTGTGTGTACTCAGTACGTTATTTATATATATTGTGTGTACTCAGTACGTTATTTCTTTATATTGTGTGTACTCAGTACATTATTTATATAGATTGTGTGTACTCAGTACGTTATTTATATAGATTCTGTATACTCAGTACGTTATTTATATATATTGTGTGTACTCAGTACGTTATTTATATATATTGTGTGTACTCAGTACGTTATTTATATAGATTGTGTGTACTCAGTACGTTATTTATATAGATTCTGTGTACTCAGTACGTTATTTATATAGATTCTGTGTACTCAGTACGTTATTTATATAGATTGTGTGTACTCAGTAGTTATTTATATAGAACATAGAACATAGAACAATACAGCGCAGTACAGGCCCTTCGGCCCACGATGTTGCACCGAAACAAAAGCCATCTAACCTACACTATACCATTATCATCCATATGTTTATCCAATAAACTTTTAAATGCCCTTAATGTTGGCGAGTTCACTACTGTAGCAGGTAGGGCATTCCACGGCCTCACTACTCTTTGCGTAAAGAACCTACCCCTGACCTCTGTCCTATATCTATTACCCCTCAGTTTAAGGCTATGTCCCCTCGTGCTAGCCATTTCCATCCGCGGGAGAAGGCTCTCACTGTCCACCCTATCTAACCCTCTGATCATTTTGTATGCCTCTATTAAGTCTCCTCTTAACCTTCTTCTCTCTAACGAAAACAACCTCAAGTCCATCAGCCTTTCCTCATAAGATTTTCCCTCCATACCAGGCAACATCCTGGTAAATCTCCTCTGCACCCGTTCCAAAGCCTCCACGTCCTTCCTATAATGCGGTGACCAGAACTGTACGCAATACTCCAAATGCGGCCGTACCAGAGTTCTGTACAGCTGCAACATGACCTCCTGACTCCGGAACTCAATCCCTCTACCAATAAAGGCCAACACTCCATAGGCCTTCTTCACCACCCTATCAACCTGGGTGGCAACTTTCAGGGATCTATGTACATGGACACCTAGATCCCTCTGCTCATCCACACTTTCAAGAACTTTTCCATTAGCCACATATTCCACATTCCTGTTTTTCCTTCCAAAGTGAATCACCTCACACTTCTCTACATTAAACTCCATTTGCCACCTCTCAGCCCAGCACTGCAGCTTATCTATATCCCTCTGTAACCTGCTACTTCCTTCCTCACTATCGACAACACCACCGACTTTAGTATCGTCTGCAAATTTACTCACCCACCCTTCTGCGCCTTCCTCTAGGTCATTGATAAAAATGACAAACAGCAACGGCCCCAGAACAGATCCTTGTGGTACTCCACTTGTGACAGAACTCCATTCTGAACATTTCCCATCAACCACCACCCTCTGTCTTCTTTCAGCTAGCCAATTTCTGATCCACATCTCTAAATCACCCTCAATCCCCAGCCTCCGTATTTTCTGCAATAGCCTACCGTGGGGAACCTTATCAAACGCTTTGCTGAAATCCATATACACCACATCAACTGCTCTACCCTCGTCTACCTGTTCAGTCACCTTCTCAAAGAACTCGATTAGGTTTGTGAGGCATGACCTACCCTTCACAAAGCCATGCTGACTATCCCTGATCATATTATTCCTATCTAGATGATTATAAACCTTGTCTCTTATAATGCCCTCCAAGACTTTACCCACTACAGACGTGAGGCTCACCGGTCTATAGTTGCCGGGGTTGTCTCTGCTCCCCTTTTTGAACAAAGGGACCACATTTGCTATCCTCCAGTCCTCTGGCACTATTCCTGTATCCAATGATGACATAAAAATCAAAGCCAATGGTCCAGCAATCTCTTCCCTGGCCTCCCAGAGAATCCTAGGATAAATCCCATCAGGCCCCGGGGACTTATCTATTTTCAGCCTTTCCAGAATTGCCAACACCTCTTCCCTACTTACCTCAATGCCATCTAATCTATTTACCTGGAGCTCAGCATTCTCCTCCACAACATTATCTTTTTCCTGAGTGAATACTGACGAAAAATATTCATTTAGTATCTCGCCTATCTCTTCAGACTCTACACACATCTTCCCATCCCTGTCCTTGACTGGTCCTACTCTGTCCCTAGTCATTCGCTTATTCCTGACATACCTATAGAAAGCTTTTGGGTTTTCCTTGATCCTTCCTGCCAAATACTTCTCATGTCCCCTCCTTGCTCGTCTTAGCTCTCTCTTTAGATCCTTCCTCGCTCCCTTGTAACTATCCATCGCCCCAACTGAAACTTCACACCTCATCTTCACATAGGCCTCCTTCTTCCTCTTAACAAGAGATTCCACTTCTTTGGTAAACCACGGTTCCCTCGCTTGGCACCTTCCTCCCTGCCTGACCGGTACATACTTATCAAGAACACGCAATAGCTGATCCTTGAACAAGCTCCACTTATCCAGTGTGTCCAAAACTTGCAGCCTACTTCTCCACCTTATCCCCCCCAAGTCACGTCTAATGGCATCATAATTTCCCTTCCCCCAGCTATAACTCTTGCCCTGCGGTGTATACTTATCCCTTTCCATCCTTAATGTAAACGTCACCGAATTGTGGTCACTGTCCCCAAAGTGCTCACCTACCTCCAAATCCAACACCTGGCCTGGTTCATTACCCAAAACCAAATCCAATGTGGCCTCACCTCTTGTTGGCCTGTCAACAAACTGTGTCAGGAAACCCTCCTGCACACACTGAACAAAAAACGACCCATCTAATGTACTCGAACTATATCTTTTCCAGTCAATATTTGGAAAGTTAAAGTCTCCCATAATAACTACCCTGTTACTTTCGCTCATATCCAGGATCATCTTCGCCATCCTTTCCTCTACATCCCTAGAACTATTTGGAGGCCTATAGAAAACTCCCAACAGGGTGACCTCTCCTTTCCTGTTTCTAACCTCAGCCCATACTACCTCGGAAGATGAGTCCCCATCTAGCATCCTCTCCGCCACCGTAATACTGCTCTTGACTAGCAGCGCCACACCTCCCCCTCTTTTGCCTCCTTCCCTGAGCTTACTAAAACATCTAAACCCTGGAACCTGCAACATCCATTCCTGTCCCTGCTCTATCCACGTCTCCGAAATGGCCACAACATCGAAGTCCCAGGTACCAACCCATGCTGCCAGTTCCCCTACCTTATTTCGTATACTCCTGGCATTGAAGTAGACACACTTCAAACCACCTACCTGAACACTGGCCCCCTCCTCCGACGTCAAATCTGAGCTCCTGACCTCTATACTCTCATTCTCCCTTACCCTAAAACTACAATCCAGGTTCCCATGCCCCTGCTGCATTAGTTTAAACCCCCCCAAAGAGCACTAACAAATCTCCCCCCCAGGATATTTGTGCCCCGCAGGTTCAGATGTAGACCATCCTGTCTGTAGAGGTCCCACCTTCCCCAGAAAGCGCCCCAGTTATCCAGAAATCTGAATCCCTCCCGCCTGCACCATCCCTGTAGATTGTGTGTACTCAGTACGCTATTTATATATATTGTGTGTACTCAGTACGTTATTTATATATATTGTGTGTACTCAGTACGTTATTTATATATATTGTGTGTACTCAGTACGTTATTTATATATATTGTGTGTACTCAGTACGTTATTTATATAGATTCTGTATACTCAGTCGTGTTATTTATATATATTGTGTGTACTCAGTACGTTATTTATATAGATTCTGTGTACTCAGTACGTTATTTATATATATTGTGTGTACTCAGTCCGTTATTTATATAGATTGTGTACTCAGTACGTTATTTATATATATTGTGTGTACTCAGTACGTTATTTATATATATTGTGTGTAGTCAGTACTGTTATTTATATATATTGTGTGTACTCAGTATGTTATTTATATATATTGTGTGTACTCAGTACGTTATTTATATATATTGTGTGTACTCAGTACGTTATTTATATATATTGTGTGTACTCAGTACTGTTATTTATATAGATTGTGTGTACTCAGTACGCTATTTATATATATTGTGTGTACTCAGTACGTTATTTATATATATTGTGTGTACTCAGTACGTTATTTATATATATTG
Organism: Scyliorhinus torazame; assembly: GCF_047496885.1. Taxonomy (NCBI): domain Eukaryota; kingdom Metazoa; phylum Chordata; class Chondrichthyes; order Carcharhiniformes; family Scyliorhinidae; genus Scyliorhinus; species Scyliorhinus torazame. The sequence goes on from NC_092713.1 coordinate 8,948,465, forward strand.
TGTGTACTCAGTACGTTATTTATATATATTGTGTGTACTCAGTACGTTATTTATATAGATTCTGTATACTCAGTCGTGTTATTTATATATATTGTGTGTACTCAGTACGTTATTTATATAGATTCTGTGTACTCAGTACGTTATTTATATATATTGTGTGTACTCAGTATGTTATTTATATATATTGTGTGTAGTCAGTACTGTTATTTATATATATTGTGTGTACTCAGTATGTTATTTATATATATTGTGTGTACTCAGTACGTTATTTATATATATTGTGTGTACTCAGTACGTTATTTATATATATTGTGTGTACTCAGTACTGTTATTTATATAGATTGTGTGTACTCAGTACGCTATTTATATATATTGTGTGTACTCAGTACGTTATTTATATATATTGTGTGTACTCAGTACGTTATTTATATATATTGTGTGTACTCAGTACGTTATTTATATATATTGTGTGTACTCAGTACGTTATTTATATAGATTCTGTATACTCAGTCGTGTTATTTATATATATTGTGTGTACTCAGTACGTTATTTATATAGATTCTGTGTACTCAGTACGTTATTTATATATATTGTGTGTACTCAGTCCGTTATTTATATATATTGTGTGTACTCAGTACGTTATTTATATATATTGTGTGTACTCAGTACGTTATTTATATATATTGTGTGTACTCAGTACGTTACTTATATATATTGTGTGTACTCAGTACGTTATTTATATATATTGTGTGTACTCAGTACGTTATTTATATATATTGTGTGTACTCAGTACGTTATTTATATATATTGTGTGTACTCAGTACGTTATTTATATATATTGTGTGTACTCAGTACTGTTATTTATATATATATTGTGTGTACTCAGTACGTTATTTATATAGATTGTGTACTCAGTACGTTATTTATATATATTGTGTGTACTCAGTACGTTATTTATATAGATTCTGTGTACTCAGTACGTTATTTATATATATTGTGTGTACTCAGTACGTTATTTATATAGATTGTGTACTCAGTACGTTATTTATATATATTGTGTGTAGTCAGTACTGTTATTTATATAGATTGTGTGTACTCAGTACGCTATTTATATATATTGTGTGTACTCAGTACGTTATTTATATAGATTCTGTGTACTCAGTACGTTATTTATATATATTGTGTGTACTCAGTACGTTATTTATATATATTGTGTGTACTCAGTACGTTATTTATATAGATTCTGTATACTCAGTCGTGTTATTTATATATATTGTGTGTACTCAGTACGTTATTTATATAGATTCTGTGTACTCAGTACGTTATTTATATATATTGTGTGTACTCAGTCCGTTATTTATATATATTGTGTGTACTCAGTACGTTATTTATATATATTGTGTGTACTCAGTACGTTATTTATATATATTGTGTGTACTCAGTACGTTACTTATATATATTGTGTGTACTCAGTACGTTATTTATATATATTGTGTGTACTCAGTACGTTATTTATATATATTGTGTGTACTCAGTACGTTATTTATATATATTGTGTGTACTCAGTACGTTATTTATATATATTGTGTGTACTCAGTACTGTTATTTATATATATATTGTGTGTACTCAGTACGTTATTTATATAGATTGTGTACTCAGTACGTTATTTATATATATTGTGTGTACTCAGTACGTTATTTATATAGATTCTGTGTACTCAGTACGTTATTTATATATATTGTGTGTACTCAGTACGCTATTTATATATATTGTGTGTACTCAGTACTGTTATTTATATATATATTGTGTGTACTCAGTACGTTATTTATATAGATTGTGTACTCAGTACGTTATTTATATATATTGTGTGTACTCAGTACGTTATTTATATAGATTCTGTGTACTCAGTACGTTATTTATATATATTGTGTGTACTCAGTACGTTATTTATATAGATTGTGTACTCAGTACGTTATTTATATATATTGTGTGTAGTCAGTACTGTTATTTATATAGATTGTGTGTACTCAGTACGCTATTTATATATATTGTGTGTACTCAGTACGTTATTTATATAGATTCTGTGTACTCAGTACGTTATTTATATATATTGTGTGTACTCAGTACGTTATTTACGGTCTGGAGTCACATGTAGGCCAGGCCGGGTAAGGTTGGCAGATTTCCTTCCCTAAAGGACATGAATGAACCCGATGGATTTTTACGGCAATCGACAATGGTCATCATTTGACCTTTAATTCCAGATTTTTATTGAATTCAAATTCCACCATCTGCCCTGGTGGGATTCGAACCCATGTCCCCAAAGCATCACCCTGGGTCTCTGGATTGCTACCACTGCGCCACTGCCTCCAGCACAGAGGAAGCGATGAGTGAAAGGGACTGGGTCAGGGTAAGAGCAGCAAAGTTTTGGATGAGGTGAAATCTATAGAGGTTAAAGGTGGGAGGTCAGTTATGTTCCAAGATGGATCCTTCTACCTTGGACTCTAGCCATAAGACTTGGTTAGCAGATAGACTGTAGAAAGCTCTGGTATCTATTAACACTTGTTTATTAGTATTACATCCAAACAGGTTACAGGGTAGGCACATACCTCCTAGGTATGCTTCCAAACTCTTTCTCTTGGGAGCCTAACACATGACCGACTGGTGTCAGCCATCATCATTTATGCCATACATTAGCGTAGCCCATCTATTAACCCTTTACTCTACAGCTAAGGAGAGCATTGTGTCAGGATGCTCTCTCAACTCCATCTCCGGTTCATCTGGTCACTGAGTAAAATGTTTGGATTGATGGATTTCCAGCTTCTAGGTCTTAAGGAATCAGCATGGAATGACTGCCTTTCGCTCTGTTTTGTCATTGTTTTGGCACCTTTAGCTGTGTTAGCAATAATGTCAATGCTTTTAGTCACAATTCACACACACACACACATTCAAAAATTCACTTCAAAGTGTGTTAAAAAATATTCATGATTTGAAAGCTGCAGAGAGAGTCGTTAACATGTTAATTGGATGACAAAACCTGTATGCCATCCATTTAATAGTATAACCTGTGATTTGCATCTACTTATCATAAATATACACTGTGGAGTTCATCCCCAAAATAATCTGATGTGAAGATAGGGTAGTGCCTGGGTTTGCAATAAAAGGTGATTACCAAGTTTGCTTCTATTTATGGAGATTTGGGGTTGAAATCCAAATTGTCCCCAAGAAATTATATGAATAGGGTAAAACTGCACACAGCGACAGCAACAATATCGTGCTTTAATTTAGCCAATAAAAAGCCCACAGATGCTTCACAGGAACGCTATCAAATAAAACTTGCTAAATTTGAGAATTTGGGGCGGCACAGTGGTTAGCACTGCTGCCTCACGGCGCCAGGGACCCGAGTTCAATTCCAGCCTCGGGTGACTGTCTGTGCGGAGTCTGCACGTTCTCCCCGTGTCTGCGTGGGTTTCCTCCGGGCGCTCCGGTTTCCTCCCATAGTCGAAAGATGTGCAGGTAAGGTGGATTGGCCGGGCTAATTTGCCCCTTAGTGTCCAGGGGTGTGAGGGTCAGGTGGGGTTAAGGGGTTGCAGGAATAGGGCGGGAGCCTGGTTAGGGTGCTCTTTCAGAGGGTCGGTGTAGTCTCGATGGGCCGAGTGGCCTGCTTCTGCCCTGCAGGGATTTTATGAACAGTGGGTCACAATGGAGGCCGCAGGACAGGTGTCCAAATGTTTGGTGCAAAAGATGGGTTTGAAGTAGCGTCTAAAAGAAAGAGAGAAAGGCAGAGAGGTTTAGGAAGGGAATGTGAGATCTTAGAGCTCAGGCAACTGAGGGCACAGTCGGCAATGGTGAGGAATGGAAAATTGGGTCAACAGCAGGTTGGAATGTCTCCCTCTGACCTTTGTGCTGGACCGTTGAAGTGTCACAATTTGGCAAATTGTACAATCCAAAATCCCAAAGGAAAACTTGGCAAGCTATCACAACCCTTTTCTTTTTGTATTTTACTACAAGAAAATTTGTACACTGACATCAGGAGCCACACATTCCAGTAACACTTTTGGACATTTTAAATATTAATTTAAAACATTTATTCACAAAAGAGAATTTAAACATAAAAGATTACATTTACGCCATTGAAATTAGTCTTATAGAACATTCCCCCCCCCAAAAAAGATTCATACCTGGTTAGAGTCACAAGTAGAGTCCCTTTAGTCAACAAGCCTTATAGATACTTAATCTATTAAAAAATTCCAACAACCGGACCGCAAGGCACCTACTGTTGCTGTAGGGCTGGGATGTCCTGAGGATTCTCTTTCCCGCTCCCACTCTGCTGTGGAAAATTCCAAAAACTTTAAAATAAAACCCTGCTTTCTTACAAAGAGACGGACGCCTTTTCTCGGTTAGCAGAAAACTGCTTTGCTTCGTGACACAGCTCTCTCCCAGCACAGAGTACACTCCAGAGGTCTTACACTCCTTAACACAGCTCCCAACCTCTCTTTAAAGTGTTTGTCCTCTTTTTTCTTTTCCCATTGTCCTTATTCTGCTTGAAATTTACCTTTCCCAACAAATAAAAAACCTTATTATGTCCTCCTCATCACGTTTGGGTAAAATCCAATTGAACAACTCTGCTATTTTTATTTATGACCTTTTCCCATTTGTAAACCCCTTTTCACTTCCCTTTGAGATTTATCAATTTAAGGGGAGGTGATGGTGGAGTAGTATTGTCACTGGGCGAGTAATCCAGAGACCCAGAGTAAAGTTCTGGGGCCCAGGGTTCGAATCGCACCACGGCAGGTAATGACATTTCAATTCAGTAAAAATGCGGAATTAAAAAGCCAATGATGCCCATGAAACCATTGTTGGTCTTCAGAGGAACACACCTGGTTCACCAATGTCCTTTATTTCCTAATGCAACTTTCTACCCATTTGCCTCGAGAACATCCAACTCAGCCCTCGTCACTTCAAATGCCAGCTTTTCACACCAAATACCCTTTGATATTCTGTTGCTCTTATTAGCTTTAGTTTTATTGGCTCTAATTCTGTCACCTTTGCTCACGAGTCGCCAGGTATCTTTCTGATACCACCACGTGGTTCAAGCTCGAGTAATGATTAATAATGCAACACACCGCTTAGTAAAAGTTAAATCAACAATCATTTATTATATACAGCAATAAATACTTATACAATAATCCTACTTCTAGACTATTACCTACCACTAAAGGCCAATACTTAACTTTGGTGATGGCCCACCAGGTCAGGGAAACGAATGGTCTATCGAATTGGGTCTGGCCTGCGGGATTCAAAAAGGCTGGTACGGGCCGATAGTCTGGAACACCTATCTGGTAGCGATCGCTGGAGTAAGACTTACTTGTTTCTTCGTCGAAGGGTCTCGAAGGTTGCGAGTAGGAGAAGAAGGGTCGATCTGAACTTGGCCCCTTATTTTTATAGTTCCCAGGGGCTTCCCGCCTCTCGGGGCGGACCTTGTACCTGGTTCCAAGTGATTGGACTTGTTCCCAATCACTGGGTTCGATATGCTCCAATAATGGGGCGATTCCTTGATCGGGGGGTGGTCGTTCACCTTTCTTTGTCTCGGCCACTGCTGGCGCCGAGAGGTCTGGATCGGCATTCAATTGCTAATTTGTAGCAATTGTTCCCGGGGATGGCCGATTAAAATGCAGATGGCTGGGTTGTTGTGCTGTTAATGGCTGCAGGTATCGGTCTGGGCCGACTTCCCCAGAGCCGAATACACTGTTTTGCCTGCAGCTGTCCGTTTCAGTCCTGTTGGCTGATTTTCCCATCAGCCTCTTCCGTTCGCCATTTTAGATCGGGGTTTGGCCATTTTACTCGGGAATCAGCCATTTTAGGTGGCTACAGTTCCAAACCTTGCAGTCCAACTGTCCTCAATATATTCCCACATTGCACATACCCACATACATACCCACAGTCCTGTTTCACACAATAACACAATCAACCCCCAAAATATTTATAACCACAGTTTCTTCACAGAAGCAGGGGCAGGCACTTGTCCATCATTCAATAGGACCAAGGTTCAACTGATTCTGGTATAAACGCCGGAAGTGATGGGTTAATTCTGCCAACAGTAAGGATACTTGCAGTATTCCAGGGTCAGGATGTTATCATAGATCTTGGAATTTACAGTGCAGAAGGAGGCCATTCAGCCCATCGAGTCTGTACCGGCTCTTGGAAAGAGCACCCCACTTAAGCCCACACCTCCACCCTATCCCCGTAACCCAGCAACCCCACCTAACCTAAGGGTAATTCAGCATGGCCAATCCACCCAACCTGCACGTCTTTGCACTGTGGGAGGAAACCGGAGCACCCGGAGGAAACCCACGCAGGCACGGGGAGAATGTGCCGACTCCGCACAGGCAGTGACCCAAGCTATAGTGACTCCCTGTGCTACCGTGCCTCCCAGTTATGTTGACTGAGACATAGAGCACTAGGTGTTCAAACTCAAGCGTTCTCATGCCAGGCAGTGCTTGTCTAATACTTTATTTATCCAACTATTTGCAACATCTTGCTGACTTTCCCAGCCGCTTACCTCTCCTAGACTTGTTTACTCCACTGTATAACTGAGAGGCCCTTCTGCTCATTTGCCCTACTTCGCCTCGGACCTGAGTCGCGACAGGTGCCAGGAGCTGAAATCCGAAGTCGCCATTGACACCGGGGTCCCCGACGAGCTGATGGGCAAGAGATTCTTGTGTTGTGTTCTTATCTTCTATTACTCTTATATTATATTCTTATATCATATTATTCTTAGTAAGAAGTCTTACAACACCAGGTTAAAATCCAACAGGTTTGTTTCGAATCACTAGCTTTCGCGCACTGCTCCTTCCTCAGGTGAATGAAGAGGTGGGTTCCAGAAACATATATATAGACAAAGTCAATGATGCAAGACGATACTTTGAATGCAAGTCTTATCAGGTAATTAAGTCTTTACAGGTCCAGACGGTGTGACTGGAAATAGGGATAATCCCAGGTTAAAGAGGTGTGAATTGTCGCAAGCCAGGACAGTTGGCAGGATTTTGTAAGGACAGGCCAATAGGGCAACACGGTAGCACAGTGGTTAGCACTGTGGCTTCACAGCTCCAGGGTCCCAGGTTCGATTCCCGGCTTGGGTCACTGTCTGTGCGGAGTCTGCACGTTCTCCCCGTGTCTGCGTGGGTTTCCTCCGGGTGCTCCGGTTTCCTCCCACAAGTCCCGAAAGACGTGCTGTTAGGTAATTTGGACATTCTGAATTCTCCCTCAGTACCCGAACAGGCGCCGGAGTGTGGTGACTAGGGGCTTTTCACAGTAACTTCATTGCAGTGTTAGCTTACTTGTGACAATAAAGATTATTATTATAAAACGATGGTGGAGGGCGAATGTAGTGCGACATGAATCCCAGGTCCCGGTTGAGGCCGCACTCATGTGTGCGGAACTTGGCTATAAGCTTCTGCTCGGCGATTCTGCGTTGTCGCGCGTCCTGAAGGCCGCCTTGGAGAACGCTTACCCGGAGATCAGAGGCTGAATGCCCTTGACTGCTGAAGTGTTCCCCGACTGGAAGGGAACATTCCTGCCTGGTGATTGTCAATAAAGTAGAGTCGACAAACTTCTGTCTTATTCTCTGAATTACATTGTGCCCAAATCACAAAGAACCCTTGGTTCCAGCCCCATGGCCCTTGACTGGGAGCTACCTTTGTGACTTGGTGTCCTGGGAGAGGGAGCTTGTGATATCTGCTCACATCATTGAGACCTTCCCGACCTGATGGGCATCCTGGGGGCTGGGGTGTTATATTGTCCCCTTTAATCACCTTTTGGTTTATGTTTTAAGTTTCCTTTGCGATTTGAATTTGATGCAGTGTCCATTTTAGGGAGCTACTCTTTTAATTTATCCCTTAGTTTAATTTATTTTATTTAATTGGTTGTTCATTTTACTCAAAAAAGAGTATATTCTTTGACTCCCTTGCTGACGAAAAATCTATGTAACTCGGCCTTGAAAACACTGCGGATATTGGAATCTGAAACTGTAACAGAAAATTCTGGGAAAATGCAGCAGGCTTGGCAGCATCTGTGAAGAAATAAATAGAGTTAATGTTTTGAACCCAAATTACTCTTCATCGGAGTTCGGGAGAGGGAGAATTGTGTTGGATTGTCTACTGTATAGGAGGATCTGGAACAGCTGGAGCAGACTAAAAGATAAGTGATTTCTGGGAGCTAGGAGAGATGGAAACAAAGATGTATGGGTCACAGGATAAAGGATGTGTTAATGGCAGGAGAAAGTGTTAATCGTTCCATAAAGTGTGGGGCGGGGTTCTCCAATAATGGGGCTATGTCCCCACTCCAGCGTCAAAACACGGGCGTTTCACTCTGGACTTTCCTGAGCATTGCGCAGATCGCGCTCGTGTGACCGGAGAATCCCGGGAGCAGCATCGCGCCGATCCGATTTCGGCATGGACACGCGGAGAATCCCGCCCAAGATATCAGAATGTATTAACGGGAGAATATCGAATACAGAAACTAGCAAGTCATGCTGCAGTTGTATAGAACCTCGGTCAGGACGCACTTGGAATATTGCGCACAATTCGAGTCGCCACATTACCAGAAGAATGTGGAGGCTTTGGAGAGGGTGCAGAGGAGGTTTACCAGGATGTCGCCTGGTCTGGAGGGTGTTAGCTATGTGGAGAGGCTGAATAGACTCGGATTGTTTTCATTGGAAAGACGGAAGTTGAGGGGTGACCTGATAGAGGTCTACCAGATTATGAGGGGCATGGATAGAGTGGGTGGGCAGGCACTCTTTCCCAGGGTGGAGGGGTCAGTCACCAGGGGGCATAGGTTTAAGTTTAGAGGAGATGTGCGAGGCAGGTTTTGTACACAGAGGGTGGTGAGTGCCTGGAACGCGTTGCCAGGGGAGGCTGTGGAAGCAGATACATTAGCGGCATTCAAAAGGCATCTCGACAAACACAGGGATAGCACGGCCAATCCACCTAACCTGCACATCTTTGGATTGTGGGCGGAAACCGGAGCACCCGGAGGAAACCCACGCACACACGGGGAGGATGTGCAGACTCCGCACAGACAGACACTCTGGGTTGGAATCGAACCCGGTCCCTGGCACTGTGAAGCAGCAGTGCTAACCACTGTGCCACCGTGCCGCCCATTAGGAGGGTCTCCCACATGGTGGTGGCCCGCTGCGTCCTCCACAACATCGCGCTGCAGAAGGGCGACGTGCTGGAGGAAGAGGATGAACGCCAGGCCTTGTCCAATGAGAGAATGCGGGTGAGGCTGGGCAGGGCATGGGGCCCCGGCAGGCACAGGCTGGGCAGGGCATGGGGCCCCGGCAGGCACAGGCTGGGCAGGGCATGGGGCCCCGGCAGGCACAGGCTGGGCAGGACATGGGGCCCCGGCAGGCACAGGCTGGGCAGGACATGGGGCCCCGGGGCCCCAGCTCGTGCCCACCTGAAACATCTGCCCAGCAGCCCCACCCCCCCTCCCACCCCACCCCAGTGCCCCCTCTGCAGCCAGCCCAGCCCAGCCCAGCCCAGCCCGGCCCAGCCCAGCCTGGCCCAGCCCAGCTACACAACCCTGCCCAGCCCAGCCCCGCACAGCCCAGCCCAGCACTGCCCAGACCAGACCAGCCCAGCCCAGCCCGACCCAGCCCAACCCAGCCCAGCCCAGACCAACCCAGCCCAGCCCAGCCCAGCCTGGCCCAGCCCAACCCAATGCATTCCGACCCAGCCCAACACAACACAACCCAACCCAGCCCAGCCCAGCCTGGCCCAGCCCAGACCAACCCAGCCCAGCCCAGCCCAGCCTGGCCCAGCCCAACCCAATGCATTCCGACCCAGCCCAACACAACACAACCCAACCCAGCCCAGACCAGACCAGCCCAGCCCAGCCCGACCCAGCCCAACCCAGCCCTGCCCAAACCAGACCAGTCCAGCCTAGCCCAGCCCAGCCCGACCCAAATCAGCCCAGCCAAGCCCAACCTGGCCCAGCCCAGACCTGCCCAGCCCAGCCCAGCCCGACCCAGACCTGCCCAGCCCTGCCCAGCCCAGACCAGTCCAGCACAGCCCTGCCCAGCCCAGCCCAGCCCGACCCAGACCTGCCCAGCCCTGCCCAGCACAGACCAGTCCAGCCCAGCCCAGACCAGCCCAGCCCAGCCCAGCCCAGCCCAGACCTGCCCAGCCTAGCCCAGCCCAGCCCTGCCCAGCTCAGTCCAGCCCAGCCCAGCCCAGCCCAGCCCAGCCCAGCCCAGACCTGCCCAGCCCAACCCAACCCAACCCAGCCCAGACCAGTCCAGCACAGCCCTGCCCAGCTCAGTCCAGCCCAGCTCAGCCCAGACCAGCCCAGCCCTGCCGAGCTCAGCCCAGACCAGCCCAGCCCAGCCCTGCCCAGCACAGACCAGTCCAGCCCAGCCCAGTCCAGCCTAGCCCAGCCCAGACCTGCCCAGCCCAGCCCAGCCCAGCCCTGCCCAGCCCAGCCCAGTCCAGCCCAGCCCTGCCCAGCTCAGTCCAGCCCAGCCCTGCCAAGCTCTGCCCAGACCAGCCCAGCCCAGCCCAGCCCTGCCCAGCACAGACCAGTCCAGCCCAGCCCAGACCAGCCCAGCCCAGCCCAGCCCAGCCCAGACCTGCCCAGCCTAGCCCAGCCCAGCCCTGCCCAGCTCAGTCCAGCCCAGCCCAGCCCAGCCCAGCCCAGCCCAGCCCAGCCCAGACCTGCCCAGCCCAGCCCAGCCCAGCCCAGACCTGCCCAGCACAGCCCAGACCTGCCCAGCCCAGCCCAGAACAGTCCAGCCCTGCCCTGCCGAGCTCAGCCCAGCCCATCCCGACCCAAATCAGCCCAGCCCAGCCCAACCTGGCCAAGCCCAGATCTGCCCAGCCCAGCCCAGCCCAGCCCAGCCCAGACCAGCCCAGCCCGACCCAGCCCAGCCCAGCCCAGCCCAGCCTGACCGAACCCAACACAGCCCAGCCCAGCCGAGCTTGGCCCAGTCCAGCTCAGCCCAGCCTGACCGAACCCAACACAGCCCAGTCCAGCCCGACCCAGCCCGGCCCAGACCAGTCGAGCCCGGCCCAGCCCAGACCAGCCTGGCCTGGCCCAGCCCGACCCAACCCAGCCCAACCCGACCCATCCCGGCCCAGCCCAACCCAGGCCAGACAAGACCAGCCCAGACCAGCCCAGACCAGTCCAGCCCAACCCAGCCCAGCACAGCCCAGCCCAGCCCAGCCCAACCCAGCATCGCTCAGCCCAGCCCAGCCCAGTCCAACCCAGTCCAGCCCAGACCAGTCCAGACCAGCCCAGACCAGTCGAGCCCGGCCCAGCCCAGACCAGCCTGGCCTGGCCCAGCCCGACCCAACCTGGCCTGGCCCAGCCCGACCCAACCCAGCCCAACCCGACCCATCCCGGCCCAGCCCAACCCAGGCCAGACAAGACCAGCCCAGACCAGCCCAGACCAGTCCAGCCCAACCCAGCCCAGCACAGCCCAGCCCAGCCCAGTCCAACCCAGCATCGCTCAGCCCAGCCCAGCCCAGAACAGCCCGACCCAACCCAGCCCAACCCGGCCCAGTCCATCCCAGACCAGCCCAGCCCAGCCCAGTCCAGCCCAGCCCAGTCCAGCCCAGCCAGCCCAGTCCAGCCCAGCCAGCCCAGCCCAGCCCAGAACAGCCTGACCCAACCCAGCCCAGTCCAACCCAGACCAGTCCAGACCAGCCAGCCCAGCCTAGCCCATCCCAACCCAGCCCAACCCGACCCAGCCCAAATCAGTCCAGCCCAGACCAGTCCAGACCAGCCCAGACCAGCCAGCCCAGCCCAGCCCAGCCCAGTCCAGCCCAGCCAGCCCAGCCCAGCCCAGTCCAGCCCAGCCCGGCCCAGCCCAGCCCGACCCAACCCAGACCAGCCCAGCCCAGCCCAGACCAACCCAGCCCAGCCCAACCCAGCCCAGCCCAGCTCAGATGAACCCAGCCCGACCCAACCCAGCCCAGCCCAGCCCAGACCAGCCCAGTCCAGACCAGCCCAGACCAGCCAGCCCAGCCCAGCCCAGCCCAGCCCAGCCCGACCCAACCCAGCCCAGCCCAGCCCAACCCGACCCAGCCCGGCCCAGCCCAACCCAGTCCAGCCCAGACCAGTCCAGACCAGCCCAGACCTGCCAGCCCAGCCCGGCCCAGCCCAGCCCGACCCAACCCAGCCCAGACCAACCCAGCCCAGCCCAACCCAGCCCAGCCCAGCTCAGATGAACCCAACCCGACCCAACCCAGCCCAGCCCAACCCAGCCCACCCCAGCTCAGATGAACCCAGCCCAACCCAGACCAGCCAAGCCCAGCCCAGCCTAGTCCAGCCTAGCCCAGCCCAGCCCAGCCCAGCCCAGACCAGCCCAGCCCAACCCAGCCCAGCCCAGCCCAGAACATCTCAGCACGGCCCATCCCAGACCAGCCCAGCCCAGCTTAGCCCAGCCCAGTCCGACCCAGCCCAGCCCAGACCAGCCCAGCCCAGACCAGCCCAGAACAGCTCAGCACGGCCCAGCCCAGCCCAGTCCGACCCAGCTCAGCCCAGCCCAGCCCAGCCCAGACGAACCCAGCCCAGCCCAGCCCAGCCCAGCCCAGCCCAGACCAGCCCAGAACAGCTCAGCATGGCCCATCCCAGACCAACCCAGCCCAGCCCAGTCCGACCCAGCCAAGCCCAGCCCAGCCCAGCCCAGCCCAACCCAGCCCAGCCCAGCCCAGCCCAGCCCAGACCAGACCAGCCCAGCCCAGCTAAGCCCAGCCCAGACCCGCACAGATGAACCCAACCCGACCCAACCCAGCCCAGCCCAACCCAGCCCACCCCAGCTCAGATAAACCCAGCCCAACCGAGCATCGCTCAGCCCAGCCCAACCCAGACCTGCCCAGCCCAGCCCAGCCTAGCCCAGACTAGCCCAGCCCAGCCCAGCCCAGCCCAGACCAGCCCAGCCCAACCTAGCCCAGCCCAGCCCAGAACAGCTCAGCACGGCCCATTCCAGACCAGCCCAGCCCAGCTCAGCCCAGCCCGACCCATCCCGGCCCAGCCCAACCCAGGCCAGACAAGACCAGCCCAGACCAGTCCAGCCCAACCCAGCCCAGCACAGCCCAGCCCAGCCCAGCCCAACCCAGCATCGCTCAGCCCAGCCCAGCCCAGAACAGCCCGACCCAACCCAGCCCAACCCGGCCCAGTCCATCCCAGACCAGCCCAGCCCAGCCCAGTCCAGCCCAGCCCAGTCCAGCCCAGCCAGCCCAGCCCAGCACAGTCCAGCCCAGCCAGCCCAGCCCAGCCCAGAACTGCCTGACCCAACCCAGCCCAGTCCAACCCAGACCAGTCCAGACCAGTCCAGACCAGCCAGCCCAGCCTAGCCCATCCCAACCCAGCCCAACCCGACCCAGCCCAAATCAGTCCAGCCCAGACCAGTCCAGACCAGCCCAGACCAGCCAGCCCAGCCCAGCCCAGTCCAGCCCAGCCAGCCCAGCCCAGCCCAGTCCAGCCCAGCCCGGCCCAGCCCAGCCCGACCCAACCCAGACCAGCCCAGCCCAGCCCAGACCAACCCAGCCCAGCCCAACCCAGCCCAGCCCAGCTCAGATGAACCCAGCCTAGCCCAGACCAGACCAGCCCAGACCAGACCAGCCCAGACCAGCCAGCCCAGCCCAGCCCAGCCCAGCCCAGCCCGACCCAACCCAGCCCAGCCCAGCCCAACCCGACCCAGCCCGGCCCAGCCCAACCCAGTCCAGCCCAGACCAGTCCAGACCAGCCCAGACCTGCCAGCCCAGCCCGGCCCAGCCCAGCCCGACCCAGCCCAGCCCAGACCAACCCAGCCCAGCCCAACCCAGCCCAGCCCAGCTCAGATGAACCCAACCCGACCCAACCCAGCCCAGCCCAACCCAGCCCACCCCAGCTCAGATGAACCCAGCCCAACCCAGACCAGCCAAGCCCAGCCCAGCCTAGCCCAGCCTAGCCCAGCCCAGCCCAGCCCAGCCCAGACCAGCCCAGCCCAACCCAGCCCAGCCCAGCCCAGAACATCTCAGCACGGCCCATCCCAGACCAGCCCAGCCCAGCTCAGCCCAGCCCAGTCCGACCCAGCCCAGCCCAGACCAGCCCAGCCCAGACCAGCCCAGAACAGCTCAGCACGGCCCAGCCCAGCCCAGTCCGACCCAGCTCAGCCCAGCCCAGCCCAGCCCAGACGAACCCAGCCCAGCCCAGCCCAGCCCAGACCAGCCCAGAACAGCTCAGCATGGCCCATCCCAGACCAACCCAGCCCAGCCCAGTCCGACCCAGCCAAGCCCAGCCCAGCCCAGCCCAGCCCAACCCAGCCCAGCCCAGCCCAGCCCAGCCCAGACCAGACCAGCCCAGCCCAGCTAAGCCCAGCCCAGACCAGCACAGATGAACCCAACCCGACCCAACCCAGCCCAGCCCAACCCAGCCCACCCCAGCTCAGATAAACCCAGCCCAACCGAGCATCGCTCAGCCCAGCCCAACCCAGACCTGCCCAGCCCAGCCCAGCCTAGCCCAGACTAGCCCAGCCCAGCCCAGCCCAGCCCAGACCAGCCCAGCCCAACCTAGCCCAGCCCAGCCCAGAACAGCTCAGCACGGCCCATCCCAGACCAGCCCAGCCCAGCTCAGCCCAGCCCAGTCCGACCCAGCCCAGCCCAGACCAGCCCAGCCCAGACCAGCCCAGAACAGCTCAGCACGGCCCAGCCCAGCCCAGTCTGACCCAGCCCAGCCCAGCCCAGCCCTGCCCAGCTCAGCCCAGCCCAGCCCAGCCCAGCCCAGGCCAGCCCAGCCCAGCCCAGCCCAGCCCAGACCAACCCAGCCCAACCCAGCATCGCTTAGCCCAGCCCAGCCCAGCCCGGCCCAGCCCAGCCCAGCCCAGCCCAGCCCGGCCCGGCCCAGCCCAGCCCGTCCCGGCCCGGCCCTCAATCCTTCTGAAAGAGCAGTGTTGCAGTTTGGGACTTTTGTGCAGAGGTGTTTATTTTGAACACAACAATTGAACATCCCACAACGGTTTGTCCTGCACCCGTGCCAACTTACCTGGTGTCTGCCTTACGGGCCCTCGTGCTGGGTCTAGGTGGAACCCCAGTCGGTACAACAGGGGTGGGCCCGGCCTGCTGTGATTGCCGTCCAGTGACCTGGGTCCCCTTTGGTGACCGCCCTCCGGAGCGATCCAGCCTGGTTGGGCCTGGCAGTCCCTTGGATGTCCCAGGTGGTGAGGTGCCACACCGCTCTGCCCGCTGCCCACCAGCTGTGCCTAGGACAGGAGGGAGGGGTCACCAGCACGGGTCCCATCTCACCATCCTCCCTCCAGGGTGCCCAATGGTCCCCAGCGTTATCCCTGGGATGGAGGTAGTACTGGGGTGAGCTCTGGTGCCACCCCACAGCCTGGTGCTGCCAGCCCTGGAGGCCCACTCTCGTCTCGACCAGAGTCTCCATGCCCGCGGCCATGGAGCACAGAGTCTGGGCCACCTCCTTCTGGGACTGCGACACCTCCCTCTGGGATTGGGCCTCCTCCCTCTGGGACTGGGCCACCTCCCTCTGGGACAGGCTCAGGTTAGCCAGCTCCCTCTGGGACTGGGCCACCTCCCTCTGGGACTGGGCCACCTCCCTCTGGGACTGGGCCACCTCCCTCTGGGACTGGGCCACCTCCCTCTGGGACTGGGCCACCTCCCTCTGGGACTCGCCACCTCCCTCTGGGACAGGCTCAGGTTAGCCAGCTCCAAAGCAAGGCCGTCGACGCCCTCAGCAACAACCCGCTGTGACTGGGCCATGTTCTGGAGCGCCACTGCAATGGCCAAGAGGTCCTAGCACAAAGCTGCCTGTCCTGGCCAGCCCTGACCTGGGCCTCGGCCACCGCCCACACAGCGTGCCCAGGCCTTAGACCTGTTGACCCATGGCCGATACCTTTACCCCCAAGGACTCATCCAACTGCAGCTGCAGGCACTGGATGGTCGCTGCCAGCCCCTCATTAGTCCCTGGTCCGGTGTCTGCACCTCCATTATTGATGGGACTGCCCGTTCCAGACGCCCTCTGACCGTCCGGCCCCTCGCGGGTTCTTACCTCCACCTGATGTACGGCCTCACGTGTGTGGTGCACCAGTTAGTGTCCCAGGGGTCTCTTCACTAACGTGCCTGACCGAGGTGAGCGTTTCTGGGATGATGGAGAGTGTTGGGGACAGCAGTGAGGGAAAGTTGGTGTTGCCCCCGGACTGGGTGTGTGGGACTGGCCTTTGCGGTTTTCCCTTCTCCATCTGTTGCTGCCTCGTCGCTGGAATCTGCTTGGGGTTGGGGTCAGGGGCAGGGGACACGAGAAGGGTGAGGGGGTGGTGAGGGGGTTGTGTGGGTGAGGGGTTGGTGTGGGGTTGGTGAGGGGGTGGGGATGGTGAGGAGGTTGAGTGGGGTGGGGTGGTGAGGGGTTGGTGTGGGGTGGGGGTTGTGTGGGTGTGGGGGTGGTGAGGGGTGGGGGTGGTGAGGGGGTTGAGTGGGGTGGGGGTGGTGAGGGTGTGGGGTGGGGGTGGTGAGGGGTTGGTGTGGGGTGGGAGCTGTGTGGGTGTGGGGGTGGTGAGGGGTTGGTGAGGGGTGGGGGTTGAGTGGGGTGGGGGTGGTGAGAGGTTGGTGTGGGGTGGGGGTTGAGTGGGGTGGGGGTGGTGAGGGGGTGGGGTGGGGGTGGTGAGGGGTTGGTGTGGGATGGCAGCTGTGTGGGTGTGGGGGTGGTGAGGGGTGGGAGTTGGGTTGGTGGTGAGGGGTTGGTGTGGGGTGGGGGTTGAGTGGGGTGGGGGTGGTGAGGGGTTGGTGTGGGATGGGAGCTGTGTGGGTGTGGGGGTGGTGAGGGGTGGGAGTTGTGTTGGTGGTGAGGGGTTGGTGTGGGGTGGGGGTTGAGTGGGGTGGGGGTGGTGAGGGGGTGGGGTGGGGGTGGTGAGGGGTTGGTGTGGGATGGGAGCTGTGTGGGTGTGGGGGTGGTGAGGGGTGGGAGTTGTGTGGGTGGTGAGGGGTTGGTGTGGGGTGGGGGTTGGTGAGTGGGGTGGGGGTTGTGTGGGGTGGGGGTGGTGAGGGGTTGGTGTGCGGTGGGGGTTGAGTGGGGTGGGGGTGGTGAGGGTGTGGGGTGGGGGTGGTGAGGGGTGGGAGTTGTGTTGGTGGTGAGGGGTTGGTGTGCGGTGGGGGTTGAGTGGGGTGGGGGTGGTGAGGGGTTGGTGTGGGGTGGGGGTTGGTGAGGGGGTTGAGTGGGGTGGGGGTTGTGTGGGTGTGGGGGTGGTGAGGGGTTGGTGAGGGGTGGGGGTTGTGTGGGGTGGGGGTTGGTGAGGGGGTTGAGTGGGGAGGGGGTGGTGTGGAGACCGGACCAACCCCTCCAATCACCCCCAGCCCCCTCCGAAGCCCCCCCCCCCCGGCCAGCGGAACGGCTCCTTTCCGACTGCCGCGGCGCTGGACGCAGTCCGTAGCCGCCACGTGCGGTTGCCGAAAACTGAGAGCACACGTGTCCCGCGCCATCGTGAACTTGGCCCATCGGGGGCGGAGCATCGGGGGAGAGCCTGAGGCCGTCCCAATGCCGTGCGGCGTTCTCACCAGTGACGCCATTTTGGAGGGGGCGGAGCATCTGAAAACAGTCGCCCCCCCTTATTCGGCGTCAAAACGATTCTCCGCCCAATCGCCGAATATGATTTTGGCGTCAGCAAGTGCAGAATCCAGTCCAAGGTTTATTTCTGTCTCTGTCCCTCTCTCGCTGCCTGCCTCTCTCTCTCTCTCTGTAGATCACAATGCCTCTCTTTGTCGCTCTCTTTATCTTTCTGCTATTGTTTCTTTGTCTGTATCACCCTGACTTTCTCTCTCTTTGTCTCCCTGAACACTGTTTCTCACTGTCTTGCTCTCTTTCTCTGCCTCACTGTCTCTGTCTATCTCTGTGTCGCTGCCTCTCTCTGTCTCTGTCTATCTCTGTGTCGCTGCCTCTCTCTGTCTCTGTCTATCTCTGTGTCGTTGCCTCTCTCTGTCTCTGTCTATCTCTGTGTCGCTGCCTCTCTCTGTCTCTGTCTATCTCTGTGTCGCTGCCTCTCTCTGTCTCTGTCTATCTCTGTGTCGCTGCCTCTCTTTGTCTCTGTCTATCTCTGTGTCGCTGCCTCCCTCTGTCTCTGTCTATCTCTGTGTCGCTGCCTCTCTCTGTCTCTGTCTATCTCTGTGTCGCTACCTCTCTCTGTCTCTGTCTATCTCTGTGTCGCTGCCTCTCTCTCTGTCTCTGTCTATCTCTGTGTCGCTGCCTCTCTCTCTCTCTGTCTATCTCTGTGTCGTTGCCTCTCTCTGTCTCTGTCTATCTCTGTGTCGCTGCCTCTCTCTCTGTCTCTGTCTATCTCTGTGTCGCTGCCTCTCTCTGTCTCTGTCTATCTCTGTGTCGCTGCCTCTCTCTCTGTCTCTGTCTATCTCTGTGTCGCTGCCTCTCTCTGTCTCTGTCTATCTCTGTGTCGCTGCCTCTCTCAGTCTCTGTCTATCTCTGTGTCGCTGCCTCTCTCTGTCTCTGTCTATCTCTGTGTCGCTGCCTCTCTTTGTCTCTGTCTATCTCTGTGTCGCTGCCTCTCTCTGTCTCTGTCTATCTCTGTGTCGCTGCCTCTCTCAGTCTCTGTCTATCTCTGTGTCGCTGCTTCTCTCTGTCTCTGTCTATCTCTGTGTCGTTGCCTCTCTCTGTCTCTGTCTATCTCTGTGTCGCTGCCTCTCTCTGTCTCTGTCTATCTCTGTGTCGCTGCCTCTCTTTGTCTCTGTCTATCTCTGTGTCGCTGCCTCTCTCTGTCTCTGTCTATCTCTGTGTCGCTGCCTCTCTCTGTCTCTGTCTATCTCTGTGTCGCTGCCTCTCTCTGTCTCTGTCTATCTCTGTGTCGCTGCCTCTCTCTGTCTCTGTCTATCTCTGTGTCGCTGCCTCTCTTTGTCTCTGTCTATCTCTGTGTCGCTGCCTCTCTCTGTCTCTGTCTATCTCTGTGTCGCTGCCTCTCTCTGTCTCTGTCTATCTCTGTGTCGCTGCCTCTCTCTGTCTCTGTCTATCTCTGTGTCGCTGCCTCTCTCTGTCTCTGTCTATCTCTGTGTCGTTGCCTCTCTCTGTCTATCTCTGTGTCGCTACCTCTCTCTGTCTCTGTCTATCTCTGTGTCGCTGCCTCCCTCTGTCTCTGTCTATCTCTGTGTCGTTGCCTCTCTCTGTCTCTGTCTATCTCTGTGTCACTGCCTCTCTCTGTCTCTGTCTATCTCTGTGTCGCTGCCTCTCTCTGTCTCTGTCTATCTCTGTGTCGTTGCCTCTCTCTGTCTCTGTCTATCTCTGTGTCGCTGCCTCTCTCTCTGTCTCTGTCTATCTCTGTGTCGCTGCCTCTCTCTGTCTGTCTATCTCTGTGTCGCTGCCTCTCTCTGTCTCTGTCTATCTCTGTGTCGCTACCTCTCTCTGTCTCTGTCTATCTCTGTGTCGCTGCCTCCCTCTGTCTCTGTCTATCTCTGTGTCGTTGCCTCTCTCTGTCTCTGTCTATCTCTGTGTCGCTGCCTCTCTCTGTCTCTGTCTATCTCTGTGTCGCTGCCTCTCTCTGTCTCTGTCTATCTCTGTGTCGCTGCCTCTCTCTGTCTCTGTCTATCTCTGTGTCGCTGCCTCTCTCTGTCTCTGTCTATCTCTGTGTCGCTGCCTCTCTCTGTCTCTGTCTATCTCTGTGTCGCTGCCTCTCTCTGTCTCTGTCTATCTCTGTGTCGCTGCCTCTCTCTGTCTCTGTCTATCTCTGTGTCGCTGCCTCTCTCTCTGTCTCTGTCTATCTCTGTGTCGCTGCCTCTCTCTCTGTCTCTGTCTATCTCTGTGTCGCTGCCTCTCTCTGTCTCTGTCTATCTCTGTGTCGCTGCCTCTCTCTGTCTCTGTCTATCTCTGTGTCGCTGCCTCTCTCTCTCTCTGTCTATCTCTGTGTCGCTGCCTCTCTCACTCTCTGTCTATCTCTGTGTCGCTGCCTCTCTCTGTCTCTGTCTATCTCTGTGTCGCTGCCTCTCTCTGTCTCTGTCTATCTCTGTGTCACTGCCTCTCTCTGTCTCTGTCTATCTCTGTGTCGCTGCCTCTCTCTGTCTCTGTCTATCTCTGTGTCGCTGCCTCTCTCTCTCTCTCCTTCTCTCTGTCACTATCCCTCTCTGATCTGATTTGCGGATTCTCACATCAGCCTGTTGTGGATTTGGATTTGACAATGCCGCGCTGAGGGAGCGCTGCACGGTCAGCGAGTCCATTCCTTGGATCGCTGTTTGTACAGTCGGACACCAGGGACACCTGGCAACTATTCCGATGGCGATCCGGTCAAACTTTCTCCCTCAAGGACCCGTCTGAAAAGAAAACTAATTACCTGCATCTCATCTTTATGTTTGAGATGGACTCGACTGCTGGTCTATCAACAGACCGGCCACGATACTCACGAGTAACTCAATGTGAGAAGCACTTTGAGACATTTGTACAATGTGATAGAAAGAATTAGTTTCCTGCGACAGGATGTTCTGTAATCAGGGAACCTGGATTTATAATAAATGGCAAAAGAACCTGAAAGGGAGGCGAGGAGAAATGTTGTGAGCTGTGATGGAAGACAATTCCAGAAAACATAATAGGAAGGTGCAAATGAGCGCAGCTCCAACAACACTCAGGAAGCTCCACTCCATCCAGGGCAAAGCAGCCCCACTAGATAGGCCTCCCCACCCCCCTCCAACATTCAAACCCTCCACCACCGACGCACAGTGGCAGCCGTGTGTACCATCTACAAGATGCACTGCAGGAACTCACCCAGGTTCCTTAGGCAGCACCTTCCAAACCCACGACCACTCGCATCTAGAAGGACAAGAGCAGCAGATACCTGGGAATCCCACCACCTGGAGGTTCCCCTCCAAGTCACTCACCACCCCGACTGGGAAATATATCGGCCGTTCCTTCACTGTCGCTGGGGCAACATCCTGAGAGGTCTACAAAATTAGGAGGGGCATAGACAGAGTGGATAGTCAGAGACTTTTTCCCAGGGTAGAGGGTGTCATGATATTCAAACACACACATCATGATAGACACACCAACAGACAAATCAGAACACACAACACCACAACCAATGACAGAAAGATATAAAAGCACAGACACGACCCCCGGTGGTCAGTATTAGCTGCAGAGGAGGACCAGGACAGATCGGTTACCAAACACACTCAGGGAGACAGCACGTGCAGAGTATCCAGAACGAACTGTATTATAAGAGTTAAAATAAAATAGAGTTGTACCACA
The DNA here is from genome assembly GCF_047496885.1 of Scyliorhinus torazame. Lineage (NCBI taxonomy): Eukaryota > Metazoa > Chordata > Chondrichthyes > Carcharhiniformes > Scyliorhinidae > Scyliorhinus > Scyliorhinus torazame. Next base: position 8,969,688 of record NC_092713.1, read on the forward strand.
TACAACTGTGTTGGCTCATCTGTGCACCAGAGCACCCAACACCACATGGTACAGGAGTGGATCGATACCTGCCGGCATACCTCAGTGTACAGAGACAACCAGCAGTGCCCAGGCAAAATGATAGAGCTCCCGGTTCCGCAGCCGCTCCAGTGCTACGGCGATCTCCGCGAAAACTGGCGGCGATTCCGGCAATGGTTCGAATTGTTCCTGGTGGCAGCTGAACTCCAAGACCTGGATGATAGCGAAAAAATTGAATTTCTCCTCACCATCGCCGGTGCAAGGGCAAGAGAAATATTCACAAGGTTCAGGTTCTTCAGGAGGCAGCAAAGGTACGATTACCAGGCAGTCCTGGACAAATTCTCCAAGTACTGTGAAGAAAACGCAATCCAATCGGCAAGTAAAGGTAAGAAAAGCGGCAGTACTCACCTCGTGGCTGGGATCCCAGAGCCCGAATTCCCAGAGGCCGAAATCCCGGGCCTGAGAGAGGGCTGGGTCGAGGTCGGCGGCCATCTTGCTAAAGGTATCACGCTAGCACAGTTGCGCGAGCAGTGCGCAGAACCGGAAGTTTCTTTGCGCATGCGCGAGATGCTGCGCATGCGCAGTCAAGAAAACGGCCATCGGTAAAGGAACAGCGATCTGAGCATGCGCAGTCGCTTCCTACGTGCTACATACCGAGCGTCAGGATGTTAGAGGCCCCAAACTGCACCAATTTAAAGGGGAAACGTCCCAAATCCAATTTAAAAGGGAAACGTCCCAAATCAAAAAAACAAAAATCTGTTAAAGCTGTAAAACAACCTTCCCTCACCTGGAATGACAGCACATTGCCGCAAATTGACCCAGGAGATGAATTTGACCTCCGAAGAACCCTCCGGCAAGCAGTTACCTACGCACAAGCCGATGATTCCGACCTCGAATACTTCGATGATGATCTTTACAGTGTTTCCGGACCTCGCGAGCCCAATGATAGCTCCGTGGTCCTATACGACTATGACTCGGACGAACCTTTCGTGTTGCACATTGGCGGCCCCCACATTGAATCCGACGCAGATGCGGATTCATTTTTCGGATTTGAGGATCTTCAATCCGGCAGATATGACGTCCCAACTTATCAGTACCGGATGATGCTGCAGCCTGATATTAACAGACAGGGAGCGCTGCAAGCACATGGAGAGCGCCCTGCTGCCACACAGAGCGTGGTCCACGTCCCGCTCAACGTTCCCGACTCTATGAAAGAAGACATGCAAGACTCCAGAGCGCAGTCCTCGCATGAACCAGAAGTGACTCCAGTGTCACAAGCCTCCACAGCAAGCTCGTGGACAGACTCCACAATTGCAGAAACGCAAGACTCCAGAGCGCAGTCCTTGCACGAACAAGAAGTGACTCCAGTGTCACAAGCCTCCACAGAGAGCTCGTGGACAGCCTCCACGATAGAAGCAACGCAAGACTCCAGAGCGCAGTCCTTGCATGAACAAGAAGTGACTCCAGAGTCACAAGCCTCCACAGGGAGCTCGTGGACAGCCTCCACGATAGAAGCAACGCAAGACTCCAGAGTGCAGTCCTTGCAGGAACACGACCATGAGGGTCTAGCAACCTCTCCTGACCAACCAGCGGCAGACGATGCAAGTCTGCCATGCTCACGTGAACAGCAAGAAGGCTATAACAGCCTGCCATGCTCCACTACACAGCAGCATGACCATGACGGTCTCTCATGCTACAATGAAGGGCACAGCGCTGAAGACTGTTCAAGCCCAACTGAAGACAAGCCAAAGGAATCGCCTCGTCCAAGCCCCAAGAAAAAAGGTTTATGCGCTGACCTTCAGGATCATTATAGCCGAACAGAGATGAATAATGCTGCACGGCCACAGAAGGATGCTGAGGATTTGCTAAAGAAATTAATTGAATGTTTAACTTGCAAGGAGCAGACTGAGAATTGCCAGTGTTTTAGTACGGATCGAAAAAATGGACAAGACATTGATCCTCAGTTAATGGAGATAACACAACCTGAATCATATCTACAGCAGGGACAAATGTCTCCCTTCAACACAACGCCGCAAAGTCCCAACTTCGAAGACCAGCAGTTAGTCAGTAATGACTCTTCAAACCTTGAGGGGAACATTAATTGCATTGAACCTATACACACTCCACTGGTAAATGAGCAGAACATTGGAGCAAGAATCCTGAGGACACCGACATCGAGTAGCCAGATAACGAATTTAAAACCCACCGCAGTTTCAAGTGAACCAAGTGTGCTTTCCACTAATGGTGAAGATGCAGATAAGGTCGACCCGATTATCCATTGTACCACACTAACCCCAGTGATTAAGCAGTTATGTATGGGGAGTATAATGTGGGCAATTGAGAACAGTAAAAGAGAGACTGTGACCATGCCAGTCCCAGCAAAATCAGACCCAGAGACCATGAAGGCATGTACATTAGACAAAGATACATATGAGGTACCTGAGAAGAAAAGTGAAACGGAATGTTCTTTGGAAAATAGTACAATGTCGATAGAAACATTGGATCCTATATTCGAGACCATACATATGGGAGAATTTGGGGATAATAAACAAGGTTCTGCAATGTCTGGGGGAAGATTTAAAATTCCAAAGAAGAAAAGCCCAAATGAAGGACAACGGCAAGACAATGACAGTCCACCGACATGGTGTGCACCACCAGATGAAAACTCTGACAATTTACCCAACCCTAGTGAACAGCAAGCTGCTAATGAGGATCTATCCACGGGATGTGAGACGAGTGACGACAGCATCCCACTTCCCATGCAAAAGGTGCAAGGTGACAGACCTCGCCTAGTGCGTACCGAGGCACTCAACGATCACGGTGGGACCACTGACGACTGCGGTGGCGGCGCACCGCTTCCACCCTCGATGGCTCGAGCCTCTCCACTGGTTGGTGCATTCCTGCATGTTCCGACTCCAGAAGTGCAGCTTCAGGGAATCTCGGCTGCCTCCAGTGAACCTGTTGGGACTCCGGACGGGGGGCATCGACGGAAGGCAGACCAGACTCCAGATGGGGAGCAGCCAAGCGCCGACTCTGATTCGCGCACGCCAGACCTTGCTCCGGACGGGCGGTGTCGCGGCCTCGGTGATGGCACGCTCAGGGTGACGGCGGATGCCACGGCGACAGGGAATGGATCGCGTGGCAGTCCCACTGGGTCGGCAGTGGCAACCAGCACCGGCGGTCCAAGATGGACACACCAATTCGCGCCATCGCCAGACGTTGATGCGAGCAACAATTCTCTCTCCAAGGCGACATGCTTCGACGTTTCTCTGCGGAGTCGCCCTTCCGGCACAGCAGGTGGCCGGAACCAGCGTGCACAGTCTCGGCCAACTTCCACATCTGGCACAGTCATCGCCTTGCATGATATTAGTGATGGTGCTACTTCGATGGCAACGACCCATCGGCTACAAGATGCCGTCCACCACAAACATAAAAAGAAAAAAGACTCCACCTTGTTCCTGGCATGCAGGGCAGATGGATTGGTGCGTAGGCGCAATCAGCGAGCTTTGCGCCGCCTTCCACGCTCGCAACTGAACCGTACGCACACGCCGGATCCTCCACTGGTTCCCAAGGATGACTTCGTGGAGATGCCACGGATCATGCCCCTTCCATCGCCACCAGAACCAAACCACAGCCAAGGCAACACTAACAAAGATGTTGAATGTTATATTTGCACGAATGAAAAAACCAAGCACTGCACGAAGTACAACAAATGGTAAAGTAGAGACTTCGGCAACAGCATCACCTCCAACAGTCCAAGGTGAACCAGTGTGACCCCAAATCTCCACAGCTGAACCGGCTTGAGGACCAGCCCATTCTTGAGGCGGTCACCCATTAGACTGGACTTATAACGCTGTTCATACGTTCAAAAAGTCAAACACTTCTGTATTATAACCTGTTGTTGTTTATTGTTCCAGATATCGTCTGACCGGACCACTGTTCAAGTTTTTTTTTTCTCTCTCGCATCCATGTTTTGTTATGGTACAACCTTGTTAGTGTGACGCACCCGACATCGCCCCATGTAAATAGTTACGTCATATACACACGCTGTACACAACACACACACACACTCTTAGATGCACTCACGACACAATTATATTTATAACCACGTAGGCACATATCTTTGTAAAAAAGGGGGATGTCATGATATTCAAACACACACATCATGATAGACACACCAACAGACAAATCAGAACACACAACACCACAACCAATGACAGAAAGATATAAAAGCACAGACACGACCCCCGGTGGTGAGTATTAGCTGCAGAGGAGGACCAGGACACATCTGCCACCAAACACACTCAGGGAGACAGCACGTGCAGAGTATCCAGAACGAACTGTATTATAAGAGTTAAAATAAAATAGAGTTGTACCACATACAACTGTGTTGGCTCATCTGTGCACCAGAGCACCCAACACCACAGAGGGGTCAATTACTAGGGGGCATAGGTTTAAGGTGAGAGGGGCAAGGTTTAGAGTAGATGTACGAGGCAAGTTTTTTACGCAGAGGGTAGTGGGTGCCTGGAACTTGCTGCCGGAGGAGGTGGTGGAAGCAGGGACGACAGTGGGCGTCTTGACAAATACATGAATAGGATGGGAATCGAGGGATACGGACCCAGGAAGTGTAGAAGATTGTAGTTTAGACGGGCAGCATGGTCGGCATAGGCTTGGAGGGCCGAAGGGCCTGTTCCTGTGCTGTACTTTTCTTTGTTCTTTGTTCTTTGACTCTCCCTAACCGCACTGTGGATGTACCTGCACGACATGGACTGCAGCGGTTCAAGAAGATAACTCACCGCCATCTTTTGCCTGAACTGCTTCCCGTAGTGGCGAATTTCACAGACTCACCACTCTCTGGGGAAGAGATTTCTCCTCATCTCTGTCCTAAAAGGTTGACCACATATCCTCAGACTGTGACCCGTCGGTATGGACACCCCCGCCATTGGGAACATCCTTCCTGCATCGACCCTAGTTGGATTGGATTTGGTTATTGCCACGTGTACCAGGGTGCAGGGAAAAGTATTTTTCTGTGTGCAGCTCAAACAGACCATTGTGTATATGAACAGAAAATACATAATAGGGCAACACAAGGTGCACAATGTAAATACATAGACACCAACATCGGGTGTTCTCAGACTTCTGTATCTCCTGCCCGATGGAAGAAGTTGGAAGAGTGAGTAAGCCGGGTGGGAGGGATCTTTGATTATGCTGCCCGCTTTCCCCAGGCAGCGGGAGGTGTAGATGGAGTCAATGGATGGGAGGCAGTTTCGTGTGATGGACTGGGCGGTGTTCACGACTCTCTGAAGTTTCTTGTGGTCCTGGGCTGAGCAGTTGCCATACCAGGAGCCAAGTCCCAAGTTTTGGAGCTTTGATACGAGTTTGGCTGGGATTATGGTGTTGAAGACGGAGCTGTAGTCAATAAATAGGAGTCTGATGTAGGAGCCCTTGTTGTCGAGATGCTCCAAGGATGAGTGTAGGACCGGGGAGATGGAGTCTGCTGTGGACCGGTTGCAGCGGTTTGCGAATTGCAGTGGATCAAGGCGTTCTGGGAGGATGGAGGTGATGCGCTTCATGACCAACTTCTCAAAGCACTTAATAATGATCCACTGGACCACCGGATGGTAGTCATTGAGGCACATAGCCTGGTTCTTCCTTTGCACCGGTATGATGGTGGTCTTCTTGAAGCTGGTGGGGACCTTGGAGTGGAGTAGGGACAGGCTAATGATGTCCACAAACACCTCTGCCAGTTGATCCATGCAGGCTCTGAGTGTACGACCAGGGATCCCGTCCGGGCCCGTCGCCTTCCGAGGGTTCACTTTCAGGAAGGCCGATCTGACTTTGGAAGCTGTGATGCTGGGTATGGGAGTGTCCGGGGCTGCTGGGGCACTCGACAGTGGATCGATGGTTTCCTGCTCAAACTGAGCATAGAGTTCATCGGGGAGGGGTGCGCTGCTGCTGGAGATACTGCTCGGCTTCGCTTTGTAGCCCATTATGTTCTTTAGGCCTTGCCACAACCGACGAGAGTCTGTAACATCAAAGATTTCATAGCACAGCATTTGGAAAGCTGGGGTATAATCAGACAAAGTCAGCATAGATTTACGAAAGGGAAATTGTGCTGGACAAATGTACTGGAATTCTTTGAAAATGTAACTAGTTGACCAGGGAGAACCAGTGGATGTGGTTTATTTAGACTTTCAGAAGGCTTTCGACACGGTCTCACATAGCAGATTAATATGTAAAGTTAAAGTGCATGGGATTAAGGGTAGTGTCTTGAGATGGATAGAAAGCTGGTTAGCAGACAGGAAGTAAAAAGTTGGAATAAATGGGTCTTTTTCTGATTGGCAGGCATGACAAGTGGGGTACTCAGGGATCTGTGCTAGGACTCCAACATTATAAATTAATGATTTGGAGTGGGGAGAATGTGGGACTCGCTGCCACAGGGAGTGGGGAGAATGTGGGGCTCGCTTCCACAGGGAATGGGGAGAATGTGGGGCTCGCTTCCACAGGGAATGGGGAGAATGTGGAACTCGCTCCCACAGGGAGTGGGGGAGAATGTGGAACTCGCTCCCACAGGGAGTGGGGAGAATGTGGGACTCACTCCCACAGGGAGTGGGGAGAATGTGGGGCTCGCTTCCACAGGGAATGGGGAGAATGTGGAACTCGCTCCCACAGGGAGCGGGGAGAATGTGGAACTCGCTCCCACAGGGAGTGGGGAGAATGCGGGACTCGCTCCCACAGGGAGCGGGGAGAATGTGGAACTCGCTCCCACAGGGAGTGGGGAGAATGTGGGACTCGCTCCCACAGGGAGTGGGGAGAATGTGGGACTCGCTGCCACAGGGAGTGGGGAGAATGTGGGACTCGCTCCCACAGGGAGTGGGGAGAATGTGGAACTCGCTCCCACAGGGAGTGGGGAGAATGTGGAACTCGCTCCCACAGGGAGTGGAGAGAATGTGGGACTTGCTCCCACAGGGAGTGGGGAGAATGTGGGACTCGCTCCCACAGGCAGTGGGGAGAATGTGGAACTCACTCCCACGGGGAGTGGGGAGAATGCGGGAACTCGCTCCCACAGGGAGTGGGGAGAATGCGGGAACTCGCTCCCACAGGGAGTGGGGAGAATGTGGGATTCACTCCCACAGGGAGTGGGGAGAATGCGGGAACTCGCTCCCACAGGGAGTGGGGAGAATGCGGGAACTCGCTCCCACAGGGAGTGGGGAGAATGTGGGACTCGCTCCCACAGGGAGTGGGGAGAATGTGGGACTCGCTCCCACAGAGAGTGGGGAGAATGTGGGACTCGCTCCCACAGGGAGTGGGGAGAATGTGGGACTCGCTCCCACAGGGAGTGGGGAGAATGTGGAACTCGCTCTCACAGGGAGTGGGGGGAATGCGGGAACTCGCTCCCACAGGGAGTGGGGAGAATGCGGGAACTCGCTGCCACAGGGAGTGGGGAGAATGTGGGACTCACTCCCACAGTGAGGCACGATAAATTTGACTAAAGACGAAAGTTGAATCCAAACTGATGCTTTATTGCTGTGGATCCCACAGCAGCTGGCGAAATGGCTGCGAGCAGGAGGACACGCATATTTATACCCCACCTCCTGGGCGGAGCCAGCAGGCAGGGGCCAGAGGCGAACCTGTAGTGCAGGTTCTACCGTACATCCTCTAATATAGGTACAACAGTGGTTTACCACATTCACCCCCTGTTAAAAATTGAGTCCGGTGGGGGTGGTGGATAACTATATACAATAATGAGATAATATTTACAAAGCAAAACAAATGTCCTTTGACGTCCGCTGGACCGGTCAGAGGTTCAGCCTTGATGGTCCTTTGGGAGCGACAAAGTGGTGACGGCGATGTTGGTGCTGACCTCGTCGAAGGTGACTCCGGGAGTGTGCCGAAATCCTCTTCATCGACGGGCGTGGGCAGGGGGAGAACGGACTGTCCTGGGGGGGTGGTGTTGTGAGCAACGGGGGGAGGGTGGCGCCGGGGGCGCCGGGGGTGGTGTGGGGGTGGAGCCTGCTGGTGCCAGGTCCCTGAGGGAGGCGGTATCCTGGCGGCCGTCGGGGATTGTCACGTAGGCATGAAGCAAGTGTACCCTCTCCACTAACGGGTCCACCTTGTGGAGCTGCACATCTTTACGGAGAAGCACGGTTCCCGGAGTTGTGAGCCAAGTCGGAAGCGATACCCCGGATGTGGACTTCCTGGGGAAGGCAAAATGACGTTCATGTGGTGTACGGTTGGTAGCAGTGCAGAGTAATGAGCGAATGGAATATCGTGCATCAGGGAGGACCTCTTGCCAGCGGGAGGCTGGGAGATTTCTGGATCGTAGGGCCAGCTGGACGGCCCTCCATACCGTCCCATTCTCCCTTTCTACCTGTCCGTTTCCCCGGGGGTTGTAGCTCGTCGTTCTGCTGGAGGCGATATCCCTGCTGAGCAGGAACTGACGCAGCTCATCACTCCTGAATGAGGATCCCCTGTCACTGTGGATATAGGCGGGGAAACCGAACAGAGTGAAGATGGGGGCAGCACGGTAGCATTGTGGATAGCACAATTGCTTCACAGCTCCAGGGTCCCAGGTTCGATTCTGGCTTGGGTCACTGTCTGTGCGGAGTCTGCACATCCTCCCCGTGTGTGCGTGGGTTTCCTCCGGGTGCTCCGGTTTCCTCCCACAGTCCAAAGATGTGCAGGTTAGGTGGATTGGCCATGATAAATTGCCCTTAGTGTCCAAAATTGCCCTTAGTGTTGGGTGGGTTTACTGGGTTATGGGGATAGGGTGGAGGTGTGCACCTTGGGTAGGGTGCTCTTTCCAGCAGCCGGTGCAGGCTCGATGGGCCGAATGGCCTCCTTCTGCACTGTAAATTCTATGATAAATTCTATCTATAAGATAGAATTAAGGGCTTTAATGACGGTGGCAGACGTCATGTCGGGGTATGGGATGGCGAAGGGGAACCGGGAGTATTCGTCGATCACGCTGAGAAAATATGTGTGACGATCGGTGGAGAGGAGGGGGCCTTTGAAGTCCACGCTGAGGCGTTCAAAGGGGCGGGAGGCCTTCACCAGGTGCGCACGGTCCGGCCGGTAGAAGTGCAGCTTGCACTCCGCACAGACCTGGCAGTCCCTGGTGATTGTCCTTACTTCTTCGACGGAGTAGGGCAAATTTTGTGCCTTAATGAAGGGGTACAACCGTGTGACTCCCAGGTGACAAAGGCTGTCGTGCAGGGTCCGGAGTCGGTCTACCTGTGCGCTGGCACATGTACCTCGGGATAGGGCGCCTGGGGGCTCGTTGAGTTTGCCAGGGCAATACTTAACCTTGTAATTATAGGTGGAGAGCTCGATTCTCCACCGCAAGATTTTATCATTTTTGATCTTGCCCCGCTGTGTGTTGTTGAACATGAAGGCTACCGACCGTTGGTCAGTGAGGAGAGTGAATCTCCTGCCGGCCACGTAATGCCTTCAATGCCGCACAGCTTCAACGATAGATTGGGCTTCTTTTTCGACAGATGACTGTCGAATTTCTGAGGCATGAAGGGTGCGGGAAAAGAATGCCACGGGTCTGCCTGCCTGGTTTAGAGTGGCGACAAGGGCGACGTCTGAAGCATCGCTTTCTACTTGGAAGAGCAGTGTTTCATCTACAGCGTGCATCCCGGCCTTGGCGATATCTGCTCTGATCCGGGCGAAGGCCTGTTGGGCCTCGGCCGTCAGGGGAAACTGGGTGGACTGTATGAGTGGGCGAGCCTTGTCTGCATAGTTTGGGACCCACTCTGCGTAATACGAAAAGAACCCCAGGCAGCGTTTGAGGGCCTTGGGGCAGTGGGGGAGGGGGAGCTCCATGAGGGGGCGCATGCGGTCGGGGTCGGGCCCTAGAACTCCGTTCTGGACCACGTAGCCGAGGATGGCTAAGCGGGTTGTGCTGAACACGCACTTCTCCTTGTTATAGGTGAGGTTTAGGAGAGTAGCGGTTTGGAGAAATTTAGTGAGGTTGGCGTCGTGGTCCTGCTGATCATGGCCGCAGATGGTGACATTATCTAAGTACGGAAAGGTGGCCCGCAAACCGTACCAGTCGACCATTCGGTCCATCTCCCTTTGGAAGACCGAGACCCCGTTAGTGACGCCGAAGGGGACCCTAAGGAAGTGGTAGAGGCGACCGTCCGCCTCGAAGGCCGTGTATGGCCGGTCCGACTTCCGGATGGGGAGCTGGTGGTAGGCGGATTTCAGGTCTACCGTTGAGAAGACCAGGGGCGGGATTCTCCGACCCCCCCTGCCGGGTCGGAGAATCGCCGGGGGCTGGCGTGAATCCCGCCCCTGCCGGTTGCCGAATTCTCCGGCACCGGATATTCGGCAGGGGTGGGAATCGCGCCGCGCCGGTTGGCGCCCCCCCCCCGGCGATTCTCCGGCCCGCGATGGGCCAAAGTCCCGCTGCTGGAAAGCCTGTCCCGCCGGCGAGAATCAAACCACCTTTTGAACGGCGGGACAAGGCGGCGCGGGCAGGCTCCGGGGTCCTGGGGGGGCTCCCACAGGGAGTGGGGAGAATGTGGAACTAGCTCTCACAGGGGGCGTCATTCTCCGACTCCCCAGCGGGTCGGAGAATGGCCGTTGGCTGCCGTGAATCCCGCCCCGCCGGTTGCCGAAGTCTCCGAAGGGAGAAAAGTCGGCGGGGCGTTAATGGCGCCGCTGCCGCGGAGAATGTCACGGGTCTGCGCAAGGCAGCCGATTTTCGGCCTGCCGATACTCTCCCTTCCGGATGGGCCGAAGTCCCGTCGACGTGATGACCGTTCACGTCGACGTGAATCAAACCTCCTTTTCATCGGCGTGACCCGGTGCTCCAGGTTCACGCCGACCAGCGTGGAGGTGAGTGACGGCCTGGGGGGTTGGCTCTGGGCAGGCGATGGTGTGGCCGCAGTCTGAATGCGTGAGGAGAGGTGTGTCACGGGTTGTGTGTGTGTGTGTGCGGCGGGGGGGGGTGGTTAGAGTGGGCTGGGCTCCGGGGGAGTGCAGGGAGGGGGGTCCGTGCCGGGGAGGGGGATGGGGGGGTCCGTGCCGGGGAGGGGGATGGGGGGTCTGGGCCGGGGAGGGGGATGGGGGGTCCGTGCCGGGGAGGAGGTTGGGGGGTCCGTGCCGGGGAGGGGGATGGGGGGTCCGTGCCGGGGAGGAGTTTGGGGTCCGTGCCGGGGAGGGGGATGGGGGGTCCGTGCCGGGGAGGAGTTTGGGGTCCGTGCCGGGGAGGGGGATGGGGGGTTCCGGGCCGGGGAGGGGGATGGGGGGTCCGTGCCGGGGAGGAGGTTGGGGTCCGTGCTGGGGGGGGGGGATGGGGGGGTCCTGTGCCGGGGAGGAGGTTGGGGTCTGTGCCGGGGAGGGGGATGGGGGGTCCGGGCCGGGGAGGAGGTTGGGGCCCGTGCCGGGGAGGGGGATGGGGGGGTCCGTGCCGGGGAGGAGGTTGGGGGGGGTCCGTGCCAGGGAGGGGGATGGGGGGTCCGTGCCGGGGAGGAGGATGGGGGGGTCCGTGCCGTGGAGGAGGATGGGGGGGTCCGTGCCGGGGAGGGGGATGGGGGGTCCGTGCCGGGGAGGAGGTTGGGGTCCGTGCCGGGGAGGAGGTTGGGGTCCGTGCCGGGGAGGGGGATGGGGGGGTCCGTGCCGGGGAGGAGGTTGGGGTCCGTGCTGGGGAGGGGGATGGGGGGTCTGGGCCGGGGAGGGGGATGGGGGGTCCGTGCCGGGGAGGAGGTTGGGGGGGTCCGTGCCGGGGAGGGGGATGGGGGGTCCGTGCCGGGGAGGAGTTTGGGGTCCGTGCCGGGGAGGGGGATGGGGGGTCCGTGCCGGGGAGGAGTTAGGGGTCCGTGCCGGGGAGGGGGATGGGGGGTTCCGGGCCGGGGAGGGGGATGGGGGGTCCGTGCCGGGGAGGAGGTTGGGGTCCGTGCCGGGGAGGGGGATGGGGGGGTCCTGTGCCGGGGAGGAGGTTGGGGTCTGTGCCGGGGAGGGGGATGGGGGGTCCGGGCCGGGGAGGGGGATGGGGGGTCCGTGCCGGGGAGGAGGTTGGGGCCCGTGCCGGGGAGGGGGATGGGGGGGTCCGTGCCGGGGAGGAGGTTGGGGGGGTCCGTGCCGGGGAGGAGGATGGGGGGTCCGTGCCGGGGAGGAGGATGGGGGGGTCCGTGCCGGGGAGGAGGATGGGGGGGTCCGTGCCGTGGAGGAGGATGGGGGGGTCCGTGCCGGGGAGGGGGATGGGGTGTCCGTGCCGGGGAGGAGGTTCGGGTCCGTGCCGGGGAGGGGGATGGGGTCCGTGCCGGGGAGTGGGGAGAATGTGGAACTTGCTCCCACAGGGAGTGGGGAGAATGTGGAACTCGCTCCCACAGGGAGTGGGGAGAATGTGGGACTCACTCCCACAGGGAGTGGGGAGAATGTGGGACTCGTTCCCACAGGGAGTAGGGAGAATGTGGGTCTCGCTCCCACAGGGAATGGGGAGAATGTGGGACTCACTCCCACAGGGAGTGGGCAGAATGTGGAACTCGCTCCCACAGGGTGTGGGGAGAATGTGGGACTCGCTCCCACAGGGACTGGGGAGAATGTGGAACTTGCTCCCACAGGGAGTGGGGAGAATGTGGAACTCGCTCCCACAGGGAGTGGGGAGAATGTGGGACTCGCTCCCACAGGGAGTGGGGAGAATGTGGGACTCGCTCCCACAGGGAGTGGGGAGAATGTGGGACTCACTCCCACAGGGAGTGGGGAGAATGTGGGACTCGCTCCCACAGGGAGTGGGGAGAATGTGGGACTCGCTCCCACAGAGAGTGGGGAGAATGTGGAACTCGCTCCCACAGGGAGTGGGGAGAATGTGGGACTCGCTCCCACAGAGAGTGGGGAGAATGTGGGACTCGCTCCCACAGAGAGTGGGGAGAATGTGGGACTCGCTCCCACAGGGAGTGGGGAGAATGTGGGTCTCGCTTCCACAGCGAGTGGTTGAGATGAATAATTTTGATGTGTTTGAGAGGAAGTTGCATGAACACATTAGGGAGAATTCGGTATAGACGGGTGTCTTTGTTGGGCTCGCTGCTGCAAAGAGGCACATGTGGAGCATTAACACCGCCATTGACCCGACCTCGCATGGCCGGTGTCTGTGCTGCAGTTTCATATCCCACCCACCCTTACCTAATTCTCACCTTGTTTTCAAACCTCTCCATGGCCTCACCCTTCCCTGTCTCCGAAATCTCCTTCAGCCCCACAGCCCTCGGAGATATCTGCATTTCTTCAATTTTTGCTTCTTCGGCATTCCTGGTTTTAATCACAGCACCATTGTTGGGCGTGTCTCCTGCTGTTCAGACCCTCAGCTCTGAAATATCCTCCTGATAACGCTCGACCTTCCTCCTTCAAGACCCTCCTGAAAACCTACCTCTTTAGCCAAGCTTTTGGTCACCCTGGCCTAACATCTCCTTCTGTGTCCTGTTTGATGCACTATTAATTACGACGAGGCGAGAGTAGAGAGTAATCGAGGTTTTATTACACAGAGATGTGTGGCCTCCTACAGCAGCTTACAAAATGGCTGCTGTTCGGAGAGCACACACATTTATACTCCGCCTACTGGGCGGAGCCAGCAGGCAGGGATCTACACCCGTACCTGTAGCACAGGGGCCTTACCGTAATACCCTCATCTGCAGTGCAGTATATACAATATAATACAACAGTGGTGACTACCACATTCACCCCCTGTTAAAATGAGTCCGGGGGGGGGGGGGGGGGGGGGGTGTGGAAAACTATTTACATACAGGTTGTCGTTAAAATTTCAGAGAAGGTTACAAATTTAGACAGTCGGGCGCCTTGATCCGTCGTTGAGAGCGGCGCAGTGCTGGTGGCGAGTCAGGCATTGGCTCGGTCGTCGGTGACTCCGGGAGCGTGTCGACATCCTCTTCATCCCCGGTGGGACCAAGGGGAGGACGGATTGTCCTAGAGCGGGGGCTGTGGTGGGGTGCGCTGGGGGAAGGGAGGGTGGCGCCGGGGCAGGGGGGCTGGGTGTGTGGGGACCCAGCTGGTGCCAGGTCCCTGAGGGAGACTGTGTCTTGGCGGCCGTCGGGGTACGCTATGTAGGCGTACTGCGGGTTTGCGTGGAGTAGCTGTCCCCTCTCAACCAACGGGTCCGCCTTGTGGAGCCGCACGTGCTTGCGGAGGAGAACGGGTCCTGGAGCTGCCAGCCACGCTGGGAGCGAAATCCCGGAGGTGGACTTCCTGGGGAAGGCAAAAAGACGCTCAAAGGGGGGTTTCGTTGGTCGCGGTGCACAGGAGCGACCGAATGGAGTGCAGTGCGTCGGGGAGGACCTCCTGCCAGCGGGAGGCCGGGAGATTTCTGGACCGTAGGGCCAGCTGGACGGCCCTCCAGACCGTCCCATTCCCCCGCTCCACCTGCCCGTTTCCCCGGGGGTTGTAGTTGGTCATCCTGCTCGGGGCGATGCCCTTGTTGAGCAGGTACTGGCGCAGCTCATCGCTCATAAATGAGGATCCCCGGTCGCTGTGGATGTAGGCGGGGAAACCGAACAGAGCGAAGGTGGTGTTGAGGGATTTGATCACGATGGCAGACGTCATATTGGGACACGGGACGGCGAAGGGGAATCGGGAATACTCGTCGACCACATTGAGAAAATACGTGTTGCGGTCGGTGGAGGGGAGGGGCCCTTTGAAGTCCACGCTGAGGCGTTCAAAGGAGCGGGAGGCCTTCACCAGGCGCGCACGGTCCGGCCGGTAGAAGTGCGGTTTACACTCCGCGCAGACCTGGCAGTCTCTGGTGACAGCCCTGACTTCTTCGATTGAGTAGGGCAGATTGCGGGCCTTAATGAAGTGATAAAAGTGGGTGACCCCTGGGTGACAGAGATTGTCGTGCAGGGTCCGGAGTGGGTCCACTTGTGCGCTGGCACATGTACCTCGGGACAGGGCATCGGGGGGCTCGTTGAGCTTACCGGGGTGATATTAAATCTCATAATTAAAGGTGGAGAGCTCGATCCTCCATCGCAAGATCTTATCATTTTTGATCAGTGAGGAGAGTGAATCTCCTGCCGGCCAGGTAATGCCTCCAATGCCGCACAGCTTCAACGATGGCTTGGGCCTCCTTTTCGACGGAGGAGTGCTGAATTTCGGAGGCATGGAGGGTGCGGGAAAAGAATGCCACGGGCCTGCCTGCCTGGTTCAGGGTGGCGGCCAGAGCGACGTCTGATGCATCACTCTCGACTTGGAAGGGGAGCGTCTCGTCGACCGTGTGCATCGCGGCCTTGGCGATGTCGGCTTTGATACGGTTGAAGGCCTGGTGAGCCTCGGCCGTCAGTGGGAAACCGGTGGAGTGGATGAGTGGGCGGGCCTTGTCCACATAGTTAGGGACCCACTGGGCGTAGTACGAAAAGAACCCCAGGCATCGTTTGAGGGCCTTGAGGCAGTGGGGAAGGGGGAGATCCATAAGGGGGCGCATGCGATCAGGGTCGGGCCCTAGAACTCCGTTCTGAACCACATAGCCGAGGATGGCTAATCGGTTCGTGCTGAACACACACTTCTCCTTGTTGTAGGTTAGGTTGAGGAGTTTATCGGTGTGGAGAAATTTGGAAAGGTTAGCGTTGTCGTCCTGCTGGTCGTGGCCGCAGATGGTGATGTTATCCAGCTACGGGAAAGTGGCCCGCAGTCCGTACCGGTCAACATTCGGTCCATCTCCCGTTGGAAGACCGAGACCCCGTTAGTGACGCCGAAGGGAACCCTAAGGAAATGGTAAAGGCGGCCGTCTGCCTCGAACGCAGTGTACGGGCGGTCCACCTTGCGGATGGGGAGCTGGTGGTCGGCAGATTTCAGGTCCACTGTCAAGAAGACCCGGTACTGTGCAATCTGATTGACCATATCAGATATGTGTGGGAGGGGGTACGCGTCGAGCTGTGTGTACCGATTGATGGTCTGACTGTCGACAATGACCGTCCTGTTTTTCTCCCGTTTTCACCACTACCACTTGGGCTCTCCAGGGGCTGTTGCTGGCCTCGATGATGCCTTCCCGAAACAGCTGCTGGACCTCAGACCTGATGAAGGTCCTGTCCTGGGCGCTGTACCGTCTGCTCCTGGTGGTGACGGGTTTGCAATCCAGGGTGATGTTTGCAAACAGAAAAGGCGGGTCGACCTTAAGGGTCGTGAGGCCGCACACAGTGAGGGGTGGTAGGGGCCGGCCAAATTTCAGGGTTAGGCTTTGGAGATTGCACTGGAAGTCCAGGCCGAGTAGCAAGGCAACGCAGAGGTTGGGGAGGACGTAGAGGCGGAAGCCGCTGAACTCTACGCCCTGGACGGTGAGGGTGGCGATGCAATACCCCCGGATCGCCACGGAGTGGGATCCGGAGGCCAGGCAGATTCTTTGGTTAATGTGGTGTACCGCGAGGGAGCAGCCCCTTACCATATCGGGGTGGGTGAAGCTCTCAGTGCTCCCGGAGTCCAGAAGGCAGGATATCTCATGCCCGTCGACCTTCACCTTTGTCGACGCGGTCGCGAAGTTGTGCGGTCGGGACTGGTCGATCGTGACGGAGGCGAGACACGGCTGGTTGGTGGCGGTTGCAGGCGATGAGCGGCCTGACGTGCAGGGGTCCTGAGGCGGGGAAGATGGTGGCGCCCATGGGCCGCACGTGGTCTGAGGCGAGGAAGATGGCGGCGCCCACTGGCCGCACGCGGGGGGTGCAGGGCCAATAGCAGCGATTGAGCGGGCCTGGCACACTGCAGCAAAATGTCCCTTCTTGCCGCAGGCCTTGCAGAGCGCGCTCCGCGTCGGGCAGCGCTGCCGGGGGTGTTTTGTCTGTCCGCAGAAGTAGCGCTTGGGTCCCCCGGGGTTGTCTGGCTGCAGTGCAGGCGTGGGGTTGGCTGGGGGCGGTCGTTGATGGGGTCCACGATGGGGTGGCTGCTGGCGGGGTCCACGATGCCCAGGAGGGGTGGGCCGTGCGGTCGGGGGCATACGCCTGTACGTTGCTTGAGGCGGCTGTGAGCGAGAGCGCTAGTTTCTTGGTCGCCGCGAGGTCAAGCGTAGCCCCTTCTAAGAGGCGCTAACGGATGTAGGCCGATCCTATACCCGTAATGAACGCGGCTCTCATTAGCAGGTTAGAATGTTCAGCGGCTGAAACGGCCTGGCAATCACAGTCTCTCACCAGGGCGAGCAGGGCACGCCAGAAATCTCCCACAGACTCACCGGGAAGTTGGTGCCGCGTGGACAGGAGGTGTCTGGCATAGATCTTGTTGGTCTGCTGAGCGTAATTCTCCTTCAGTAGCGCCATGCCCTCTGCGTAGGCCGGCGCGTCCTGGATGAGGGGAAAGACACCTGAGCTCAGCCGCGTGTACAGAATCTGGAGCTTCTGTGCTTCTGAGATTGGGTCTGGCGCAGACCCGATGTAGGCTTCAAAGCAAGCGAGCCAATGTGCGAAGTCCATTTGAGTGTTGTCTGCTTGAGGATGCAGCTGCAGGCGATCCGGCTTGATGCGGAGATCCATCTCTGAAAACTCTCTGTGTAATAAATTGATGCACTATCAATTACGACGAGACGAGAGTAGAGAGTAATCGAGGCTTTATTACACAGAGATGTGTGGCCTCCTACAGCTGCTGCCGAAATGGCTGCTGTTCGGAGAGCACACACATTTATACTCCGCCTACTGGGCGGTGCCAGCAGGCAGGGATCTACACCCGTACCTGTAGTACAGGAGCCTTACCGTAATACCCTCATATGCAGTGCAGTATATACAATATAATACAACAGTGGTGACTACCACACTGATGTCATATTGTTTTATAATGTTACTGTGAAGCGCCTTTTGCTATTTTATTGCTATTTGAAATAATCGATTTTGTAAACTCATTTGGGTAGATGTTGATGATCCAATTGATGGAAAAATGGAAGAAGCGCTTTCCTGTTGACTAGTGGCGACTAGGGGCTTTTCACGGTAACTTCATTGCAGTGTTAATGTAAACCTACTGTTGGCCAACATTCATCCCTCCAACAACACCTTCAGATGTAAAGTGAGCCAGTTGCTCATCTCATGCTGTTTGGGGGATGTTGCTGTGCAGTGATTGGCTGTTTGCTTTGCCCGCAGGCAATGTTTTTTTATTATTCGTTTGAGGGATATGGAGGCCACAAGCTGGGCCGAATGCCTGACTCAGAGGAGCAATCAAAAGTCAACATGTCGGCCAGACCAGAAAAGGACACTAGTGAAGCAGATGGGTTTTTCTGATAATTGTTGAATGGTCAGCATTGGACTTTTAATTCCAGATTTTTTTACTGAATTGAGATTTCAACATCTGCGGTGGTGGGATTGCCCCAGGCCTCGGGATTACTCATCCAGTCATCATGCCACTTTACCACTGTCTCCCCCCAGGCTCCATCTCACAATCAGTTTCCTCACTGTGAGTTATTGTGGGAAACTCAGAAGACGTTCTAATCTCTGCTTCTTCGGAGCTCACACCTCTGCATCTCTGAGGGTGGGTTTCCTGATCTAACGGCAGGTAGTTCATGTTTTGTGCTCCTGTAATGGCGACGCCTCTGGTGGGAACTGGTGTCTTACTCGAACACATTCTCCCATTTCTACAGAACCTTTCCCTGACGGTAGCACAGTGGTTAGCACTGTTGCTTCACAGCTCCAGGGTCCCGGGTTCGATTCCCGGCTTGGGTCACTGTCAGTGCGGAGTCTGCACGTTCTCCCCGTGTCTGCGTGGGTTTCCTCCGGGTGCTCCGGTTTCCTCCCACAAGTCCCGAAAGATGTGCTGTTAGGTGAATTGGACATTCTGAATTCTCCCTCAGTGTACCCGAACAGGGGCCGGAATGTGGCGACTAGGGGCTTTTCACGGTAACTTCATTGCAGTGTTAATATAAACCTACTTGTGACACTAAAGATTATTATATTGCTGATAGGAAATTGATGCTTTTTGCTTAAAAGAGAAAGATGATGGTATGTTAATGTTCAGTCAGGGTGTCCGAGTTGCCATGGCAACATGTATCTTTAAATGCATTTAACAGTCTGAAGCTATGGATAGTGATGGCAGAGGCACCAATTCTCTTTCCATCATGTGGCTGACTAGGAATCACTCCCATTTTAAAATAGAACGTACAGTGCAGAAGGAGGCCATTCGGCCCATCGAGTCTGCACCAATCCACTTAAGCCCTCACTTCCACCCTATCCCCGTAACCAAATAACCCCTCTTAACCTTTTTGGTCACTAAGGGGCAATATTATCATGGCCAATCCACCTAACAGCACGTCTTTCGGGACTTGTGGGAGGAAACCGGAGCACCCGGAGGAAACCCACGCACACACGGGGAGAACGTGCAGACTCCGCACAGACACTGACCCAGCGGGGAATCGAACCTGGGACCCTGGCGCTGTGAAGCCACAGTGCTAGCCACTGTGCTACCGTGCTGCCCAAATGGCTGCAATATTTCTTTGACTGTATTGAAGCATCTCAGGGTGCTCCATCAGCCATTCTCAAACTCAGGGCCACGGCCCACGGGTGACAATGAGTAGAAGTGATCATCTCCCTGGAGGCAGAAAAGGCCTTCGACCGAGTCGAGGAGAAGTACCTCACTGGATCAGGATTCACCGCTTGGGTGAAACTTCTGTACAGCGCTCCCATGGCGAGGGTATGGACGTGGACAAACACGCCCAGCTCTAAATACTTCCGGCTGCCCAGAGGCACGAGGCAGGGAGATGCCCGCTGTCCTCGCTGCTGTTTGCCATGGCAATCGAAGCACTGGCCATTGTCCTCTGAGCGGTGGGAGGTTGGAGAGGTATCCAGAGGGGGGAGCAGAGAGCTTAGAGTCTCCTTCTAGATCCCGACCTCCCAAGCGGCATGGAGGGATGATGAAGCTCTCAAAGTGGTTTGGAGCCTTCTCGGGCGACGCACTCAACCTGAGAAGAGTGAAGCCTTCCCCGTGAACCCGCAAGGGAGAGGGACAGAGCTGGAGGGACTGCCCTTCAAACAGGCCCAAAACAAAAACCGCTACCTGGGCTTCCAAGTAGACCACGGCTGGAAACGGATCCACAAGTGGAACCTTGTCAGTCTGGCGGAGGAAGGCAAAAAAGAATCTGCAGAGGTGGGGCCCACTCCCACCCTCGCTGGCAGGGAGGGTGCGGACGATCAAAGTGAACGTGCTGCCCAGGTACCTCTTCCTGATCCGATCCCTCCCAATCTACACCCCCAGGGCCTTCTTCAACACGGTGGACAAACTAATCATGGCGTTTGTGGGGAGAGGGAAAACCCAAGCATCCAAAAAGCGTCCTACAAAAGAAAAGAAGTTTGGGAGGTCTGGCCTACAGTTCTACCGCTGGGCGGGCACAGCAGAAAGAGTGAGGGATGGGTGAAGGAGCTGGGAGGGGAATGGGTGAGGATGGAGGAGAGTTCCTGCATAGGGACATCCCTCTGCGCCCTAGTCACGAACGCACTGCCATCCCCTCCGACCTCTCAGGAAGCCCAGTGGTAGCAGCCACGTTCCGAACATGGTATCAAATGAGACAACACTTCGGCCGAACCGAAATGGCCACTGTGGCTCCAATCTGTAACAACCAGAGATTCACACCCGCAACAATGGACACCACTTCCAAAATGTGGAGTCAGGACGAGGGGACACTGGCGGTTAGTCACATGTGCACAGACGACAGATTAGTGATCCTGGAAAGTTCCAGCTACCTACAGGAAACAAAATGAGGTACATACAGGTGAAAAACGTCCTCCGTAGGGAAATGATGATGTACCCCCAGACACCAGGGCCGGGATTCTCCGACCCCCCCGCCAGGTCAGAGAATCCCCAGGGGGCGGTGCGAATCCCGCCCCGCCGCCGGCTGCCCGATTCTCCGGGCCCTGATGGGCCGAGTGGCCGTTCAGTTTTGGCCAGTCCCGCCGGCGTGAATTACTCACCTCACGCACGGCGGGACCTGGCAGGTAAGTGTGCGGGGGCGGTCCTGGGGGGAGGGGCACGGGGGGGGTGGGGGCGGGGGGGGAATCCAGTGGCCTGGCCCGTGATCGGGGCCTACCGATCCTGCGGGCGGGCTGTTTCCGGGGGGGCCTTCTTTCCTCCGCAGCGGCCCCTGTAGGGCTCCGCCATATTGCCCGGGGGCCGGCGCGGAGAAGAGAAACCCGGCGCATGCGCGGAAATACGCCGGCCGGTCCGCGCATGCACGAGATCACACTGGCCGTTCTGCGCATGTGCGAACTCGCACCTGTCCTTTGGCGCCGGCTGGAGCGGCGGCAACTACTCCGACGTCAACCTGCCCCCCGAAGATTTGGAGAATTCCTCACTTTCGGGGGCTGTTGACACCGGAGTGGTTGGTGCCGGTTTTGCCGCCGGCGTGGGGACATCGCCCCCTGATCGGAGAATCCCGTCCCAGGAAACTCGCTCGTTGAGGAACTGTTGGATGTGGCCGCCCGAGGGAAAGGGAGCTGTGGGGACCTGTACTGGCGACTGTTGGAGGAGATACACTCACCCCGGACAAGATAAGGGATAAATGGGAGGAAGAAGCAGGCAGGGAAGTCGGGGGAGGACTCTGGATTGAAGCACGACACAGGGCGAACTCAACCTGTAGGGGACAGGCCCGAGGGCAAGCGGAAAACCAGAGGGAACAACAATGGGCTGGTTAAAACACGCTCGGGCCAACGTCGGGGAGGGCAGTTGAGGCAGATTGGTCACGTGGGGCCCACAGCCACGGAGTAGCGGGGTGGATAGATATAAATATTTACAGTGATCTTCGTTCTCGCTCTTTGGTTTTTCTCTCTTGTAAATTTTAATCTCTCCTTGGTTGCTTTGTTTGGTATTATGTGTGGTTATTAAACGTGTAATTTAATGTACGAACTGAAACGCGGAAGATAAAATGTGAAAACCAATAAAAACATTAAATAGAAACTGACGAACATATCATTAACTCTCATTTGCATTAATTTCAATCTCATTGGCGAGATAGAACTGGAAAGCAGCGGCCTCCTGGGAGTGACCCGACTCCCCAGAGGGAAGTCGCGCGGGCGTCGTTTAGTACCCGTTTCAAAACCGAGAAGCTGCCGCGATGGTTTCTGACGGGAATTGAGGAGGTGAGGAGCCATTTCCATTTTTCGGCATTCAGCTCGAGGGCACCAGAGCTGCTGCCCCAGTCCTCGGGAGCTGGGAGGGGTGGGGGTGCTGTGCAGGGAGACCTCATCAGGGGGGGTTGGTTTAGCTCAGGGGTTGCGCCTTGGCCGGGGGCGGGGGGGTGGGGGGGGGAGCGGGGAGGCGCTTTGCGAATGTGCAGCCTTCAAGCCATCTTTAAATATTATGGTGACCAATAACAGGGCAAGGTGCAGCCTGTTTGTCCCACCAAACACTCCCAGGACAGAGCCCTGCTGCGGCTTCTATCCTGAAAGTCAACTCCACTCCCTTTGAATGGGAGCAGCCTCTGGCTTCACAGCTGAAGGCTATTTCAAATGAGGAATTGACCATGAGAGCTGGGATAGCAGTTTTCTTGCAGAGATGCCTGAACTCTCGGAGCGTCAGCACCATCGAGGCGGCTGGCAACAATCAAACACTAAAGAGCGGGGCATCAGCACTGAGGATCCTCTCGTGGTCAAAGTGTGAGTGCGTGAATCGAGGAAGGGCAGTTGAGCCACTGTTGGGATCTGACCAGGCGTCCGTAACACTGACAGAAGAACCTCATCCGAGGAGAATCTGGGGACGATGGGCCCCCGTGCTCCTCCTGACACGTCGAACCCCTGTCGCCTCCTGTCGGGCGGCATGGTAGCACAGCGGTTAGCACTGTTGCTTCCCAGCTCCAGGGTCCCAGGTTCGATTCCCGGCTTGGGTCACTGTCTGTGCGGAGTCTGCACGTTCTCCCCGTGTCTGCGTGGGTTTCCTCCGGGTGCTCCGGTTTCCTCCCACAAGTCCCGAAAGGCCTTGTTAGGTGAATTGGACATTCTGAATTCTCCCTCTGTGTCCCCGAACAGGCGCCGGAGTGTGGATTTTCACAGTAACTTCATTGAAGTATTAGTGTAAGACTACCTGTGACACTATTATTATTATTATTCAATCCTCCAGCTCCTCCTGGTCCGCCCTCAACCTCATCATCAGACAAGGCCGCATCTTCCTCCTAATCCTCCAGCAGGTCACCCCACTGCTGTGTCAGCTTGTGAAGGGCACAGCAGACCACCACAAAGCGGGAGACCCTCTGCAGAGTGGTCCAGACATCGGAACCGCATTTTGAGCACTCCAATACACCGCTTAATGACAGCACAGGTGACAACATAGGCCTCGTTATAATGGGTCTCTGCCGCAGTCTTCGGCCTCCGCACTGGCGTCATCAGCCATGACCTCGGTGGGTACCCCCTTGTCCTCCACAAGCCAACCCGTCATCCTGGATTGGTCCTCGAAGACACCGGGGACCTCCGACTGCCCAGGATGCAGCCACCATGCTCACTCCCTGGGCAGCAGGCGCACACGTGCATGACACGGAGTCGGTGGTCGCACTCGATGTGAACATTCAGGGAGTGGAACCCCTTCCTGGTCATATAAGAATAATAATAATCGCTTATTGTCACAAGTAGGCTTCAATGAAGTTACTGTGAAAAGCCCCTAGTCGCCACATTCCGGCGCCTGTTCGGGAGGCTGGTACGGGAATTGAACCCGCGCTGCGGGCATTGTTCTGCATTACAAGCCAGCTGTTCAGCCCACTGTGCTAAACCAGCCTCGTATAGGGCACTCCTTGACGTCCCGGTGCGGGCAGGGTGTCGTGCGTGCCATCGATCGCTCCCGGACCTGGGGAACCCCGGCGATGGCAGCAAACCCTGCCGCCCAGGCGTCCTGGTGGGCTTGGACCAGCTGCAAGGTGATGCCCAGCATACAGGGCCTCAGTCACTCCCCGGATGTACCTGTGGGTTGTAGATTGTGAAATGCCTCACAGGTCCCCACTCGAGCCTTGGAATGAGCCAGTGGCATAAATGTTGAGGACTCCGGTGACCTTCACGGCCACCGGGAGCGGTTGTCCTCCCCCTCCACAGGCTGTCAAGTCCGTGAGGATGTCGTACAGGAGCCGCACTGTCTCTCTCCTGAGACAGAGTCTTCTGTGGCATACGGCGTCCGTCATGTCATTGAATGACCAACGATGCCTGTGCACCTTGGGTCATCGCTGGCCTCCCCTTCTGGGTCGCTCCTCGGCATGATGGGTGGCCGGGTCTTCGAGATGTGCGGTGGCCCCCTGCACATGGGGGTGCCTTCTTCAGTGTCTGCCCGCCTCGGCTGCCACCGCCAGCCTCTGTGGAACCCACACCAGCAAAGACCCTTATATCTGTCAGGAATTGGAGAAAGAGAGAACCCGGCAGGCAGTCAGGGCTTCCATCCCTGGACCCTCAAATCCCGCAAGCCTCCCCTACCCTTAGATGACCAGTCTTCTCTCAGGGTGTCATCCAGCGAGGCCAGTTGTGATGGTAAACCTCACTCTGCACACTCATCCCGGCCACATCAGCAGCCCCGAGATCCCAGACCTCTGCCAGGAGCATGTTACTGTACCAGAGACAAAACGTTTTTAACTTTTAAGGTGGTGTGCATAGATCGATTTGTTCCAGAAGTGATAGCATAAGAAATAGGGATTGGTTATTTTGAAACAAACTTTATTAAAACAAAAGAAAAGCAAACGATATTTAAACTTTTAAACTTCAACTGAAAAATAACAGATTACATGTAGTTACTTAACTCTAACGCACATGTTTCCATTAAATAGAACTTCAAAGGAACATACAGTTCTCATTCTACTTTCACAGCATTATCAGAGGCCCCTCCCACCCAGGCTTTGCCTTCTTCCAGAACCTTCCATCAGGCAGAAGGTACAGAAGTCTGAAGACCCGCACATCCAGACATAGGAACAGCTTCTTCCCCACAGCTACCAGACTCCTCAACGACTCCCCCTCGGACTGATCTGTTCCCTGTAAGAACACTATTCACGATGCCCTATGCTGCTCTTGCTCATGTATTAGCTTTGTTTGGCCCCTTGTTCCGCACTGTAACCAATCACTGTGTCGATGTACCATTTGGCAATGTTCTCTGTTGATTATTCTTTTGTCCACTATGTACGTACTGTGTACGTTCCCTCGGCCACAGAAAAATACTTTTACTGTACTTCGGTACATGTGACAATAACTCAAATCAAATCAAAATCACATCACTGGACGGCAAAGATGATACATACATTCATGAAGCAATGTTTTTGCTGTTAGTGAAGATCCACAGAACCCTTTTTGAAAGCCTGCGTCTGAGACAGTTTCCATGACCTCCTTCAGTGACTTTTCAAATCCTTCTCATCACCTGTTCAAACAGGATTCTTTTTCTCTTTCTCACTCTGAGCTCCACCTAGCCCCTCAAACAAAGGTTCTCTCCTGAGGTGTCCAGACTTGAGCCCATTGTCATTATCTTGGCTGTCTCATTTCCCACTCCTGTTTACACAAAGGATTAGAATCATGCTATTGATATGCAACTAACCTCTCATTTAGGATCATCACACTCTGTAATGGGCTAATGGCTGTTCAAACAAGAGTGTCCCTAAGGACAATGGATCTCGAGTGGGGCAGCACTGTAGCATTGTGGATAGCACAATTGCTTCACAGCTCCAGGGTCCCAGGTTCGATTCCGGCTTGGGTCACTGTCTGTGCGGAGTCTGCACATCCTCCCCGTGTGTGCGTGGTTTTCCTCCGGGTGCTCCGGTTTCCTCCCATAGTCCAAAGATGTGCAGGTTAGGTGGATTGGCCATGATAAATTGCGGGGTCACTTCCGCATCGATCATCGCGGAGGCAATGGCCGAGGCAGAAGGAAAAGAGTGCCCCCACGGCGCAGGCCCGCCCGTGGATCGGTGGGCCCTGATCGCGGGCCAGGCCACCGTGGGGGCGCCTCCCCCAAGACCCCGGATCCCGCCCGTGCCGCCAGTCCCGCCGGGAAGGGATTCTGGATTGATTCACGCCGGCGGGACTGGCATGACAGCAGCGGGACTTCGGCCCATCGCGGGCCGGAAAATCGCCGGGGGGGCCGCCGACCGGAGCGGCGCGATTCCCGCCCCCGCCGAATTTTCGGTGCTGGAGAATTCGGCGGCCGGCGGGGGCGGGATTCACGCCGCCCCCCGGCGATTCTCCGACCCGGCGGGGGGTTGGAGAATCCCGCCCCTGATTGTGTTCTTCGAGAAGGTGACCAAACAGGTGGATGAGGGTAAAGCAGTTGATGTGGTGTATATGGATTTCAGTAAAGTGTTTGATAAGGTTCCCCACGGTAGGCTACTGCAGAAAATACGGAGGCATGGGATACAGGGTGATTTAGCAGTTTGGATCAGAAATTGACTAGCTGGAAGAAGACAAAGGGTGGTGGTTGATGGGAAATGTTCAGACTTGAGTCCAGTTACTAGCGGTGTACCACAAGGATCTGTTTTGGGGCCACTGCTGTTTGTCATTTTTATAAATGACCTGGAGGAGGGCGTAGAAGGATGGGAAGGAGTAACAGGAAGACAGAGTACTGGGCTAATGGTAAGATTCTTGGTAGTGTGGATGAGCAGAGAGATCTCGGTGTCCATGTACATAAATCCCTGAAAGTTGCCACCCAGGTTGAGAGGGTTGTTAAGAAGGTGTACGGTGTGTTAGCTTTTATTGGTAGAGGGATTGAGTTTAGGAGCCATGAGGTCATGTTGCAGCTATACAACACTCTGGTGCGGCATTTGGAGTATTGCGTGCAATTCTGGTCGCCGCATTATAGGAAGGATGTGGAAGCATTGGAAAGGGTGCAGAGGAGATTTACCAGAATGTTGCCTGGTATGGAGGGAAGATCTTATGAGGAAAGGCTGAGGGACTTGAGGCTGTTTTCATTAGAGAGAAGGTTAAGAGGTGACTTAATTGAGGCATACAAGATGATGAGAGGATTGGATAGGGTGGACAGTGAGAGCCTTTTTCCTCGGATGGTGATGTCTAGCACGAGGGGACATAGATTTAAATCGAGGGGAGATAGATATAAGACAGATGTCAGAGGTAGGTTTACTCAGAGAGTAGTAAGTGCGTGGAATG